>NW_028124290.1:0-46162 GCF_965194825.1 Balaenoptera physalus | reverse complement strand
TGTTTCAAGACACACCGTACACTTCTCCAGAGTGGCTGTTGGCAATTTACATCCCGCCCATCAGCGTAGCAAGGCTCCCGTTTCTCCATGGCCTGTCCTGCATTTCTGGTTTTGACACTTTATTCAGCATGACCCTTTTGTCCAATGGGAAGCGAGACTTCTTTGTAGTGCTGATTTGCCTTTCCAGGTTGCTTGGTTGGCCAAAAAGGGCGTATGTGTTTTTTCCTGAATATATTCAGGAAAAAACGCATACGCCCTTTTTGGCCAAGGGCATCATTTTCGAGGTTTTGCAGCTTTTCCTGTGCTTTAAAGGCGATTCGAATCTACCTCCTGAAATCTGTTTCCTGCAATTCTGCCTTGCTTTCAAATCATCTTCGTTGCCTTCCCTCTATATATTTGTGGAGGAAAGTTATCATTTATAAGTCTGCAGGTTTGTGAATTGCAGTGCCCCTGAGCTCCATTTTGCAACTCTCTTTCTTGGGAGCTGGCCGCAAAAGCGCAGGATTGCTTCAGGCCCTATTCTGGTTCCAGGCGGCACGCTGAGCCTGTGGTTAATTCTTCTTCCTGATGGAAGGATAGAGTGACCTCTGCCTGTCCCAACACCTAGAGCTAGCCTATCACTGGTTCCCCCTCTTCCCGTTCATCCGCAGGACAAATTGCAACCTGTACGGAACAGGAGGTAAAGGTGCTGATTCTCCAAGGAAGGAGATTGCTAGTAAAGCGGCTGGAATGGCGAACCCGAGCACAAGGAGATGAGAAATGAGGTGCGTTTTAGAAACCTTTCCCGATCACACAGTGTACCATCTTCTGGGTTTCTCATGCATGTTTTCGATGTAGGAAGATGCCCGTCAACCTGGAGATTTGGGACCCATGCGATGGGTGCCACGCAGTATTACTTTAAAGGGTCTGCGTTTGCTCACCCAACCTCACTAAACCTCTCAGCCCCAAGAGTGGGCACCCTTATGTCTCAATCAGCTGTGGGTCTAGATATGGTCAATCCAGGTGGCATCACAGCCCCTGAACGAATTTTGTAAGAATTTCTCTCTCTTTCACTGTCTTTGTTTCACGGGTTTTTCAAAGTAATTGATTTTTATAATGGGGTTTAGCTGCTTTTCACTGCTGTGTTTATGCCTCTTTACACGCACTTGACTCACTTAAAGAGAGATATCAATACATAGGTTTTAAGATTCTTACTAGTCAGATATATTCTTGGGGGGTGAATAGGGGGTGTTGAGTCCAGTTCACTGAGCAAGGAGTAGGTCTTGTCTATTACATATTGGGTTTATGGAACGGTATCTGAGCTAATTTGAAACCTTTGTTTTATGCTTCACCCCACCTCACCTTTCCCGTTAAGCAGCCACAGTGTGTTTTCTATACGTGTGACTCTGTTCTGTTTTGTAATTCAGTTCATAGGTAGCGGTTTTTACATTCCCTCTATAAGTGATATCTTATGATAAGTGTCTTTTTCTGTGTGACTTATTTCACTTAGAATCGGCATACCTAAATCCACTCATCATGCTGCTACTAGCCTTAGGACGTTGATTTCATGGCTGAGTGATATTCCATTGTACATAAGGAGCACAACTTCTTTATCCATTTTTCTCTTTCCTGGGATATTTTAGGTGTAACGAAGTGGAGGTTCTTGTCAACAGAGCAGCCCTAAACTTTGGGGTGCCTGTCTCTTGCTGATTTTTAGTTTTCCCAATTTATACGCCCATGAGTGGAACTGCCCTATTCTCTGTAAGCTGAGTTTTTTAGATGTTTCAGGACACACCGTACACTTCTCCAGAGTGGCTGTCGGCAATTTACATCCCGCCCATCAGCGTAGCAAAGCTTCCGTTTCTCCATGGCCTGTCCTGCATGGCTGGTTTTGACACTTTATTCAGCATGGCCCTTTTGCCCCATGGGAAGCAAGACTTCTTTGTAGCGCTGATTTGCCTTTCCAGGTTGCTTGGTTGGCCAAAAAGGGCGTATGCGTTTTTTCCTGAATATATTCAGGAAAAAACGCATACGCCCTTTTTGGCCAAGGGCATCATTGTCGAGGTTTTGCCGCTTTTCCTGTGCTTTAAAGGCGATTCGAATCTACCTCCTGAAATCTGTTTCCTGCAATTCTGCGTTGCTTTCAAATCCTCTTCGTTGCCTTCCCTCAATATATTTGTGGACGAGAGTTATCATTTATAACTCTGCAGGTTTGTGAATTGCAGTGCCCCTGAGCTCCATTTTTCAACTCTCTTTCTTGGGAGCTGGCCGCAAAAGCGCAGGATTGCTTCAGGCCTTATTCTGGTTCCGGGCGGCACACTGAGCCTGTGGTTAATTCTTCTTCCTGATGGGAAGATAGAGTGACCTGTGCCTGTCCCAACACCTAGAGCTAGTCTCTCATTGGTTCCCCCTCTTCCCGTTCATCCTCAGGACAAATTGTAGCCTGTACGGAACAGGAGGTAAAGGTGCTGATTCTCCAAGGAGGGAGATTGCTAGTAAAGTGGCTGGAATGGTGAACCCGAGCACAAGGAGATGAGAAATGAAGTGCGTTTTAGAAACCTTTCCCGATCACACGGTGTACCATCTTCTGGGTTTCTCATGCATGTTTTCGATGTAGGAAGATGCCCTTGAACCTGGAGATGTGGGACCCATGGGATGGGTACCACGCAGTATTACTTTAAAGGGTCTGCGTTTGCTCACCCAAGCTCACCAAACCTCTCAGCCCCAAGAATATCCACCCTTATGTCTCAATCAGCTGTGGGTCTAGATATGGTCAATCCAGGGGGCATCACAGCCCCTGAACGAATTTTGTAAGAATTTCTCTCTCTTTCACTGTCTTTGTTTCACGGGTTTTTCAAAGTAATTGATTTTTATAATGGGGTTTAGCTGCTTTTCACTGCTGTGTTTATGCCGCTTTACACCCACTTGACTCACTTACAGAGAGATATCAATACATAGGTTTTAAGATTCTTACTAGTCAGATATATTCTTGGGCGGTGAATAGGGGGTGTTGAGTCCAGTTCACTGAGCAAGGAGTAGGTCTTGTCTATTACATATCGGGTTTATGGAACGGTATCTGAGCTAATTTGAAACTTTTGTTTTATGCTTCACCCCACCTCACCTTTCCCGTTAAGCAGCCACAGTGTGTTTTCTAAACGTGTGACTCTGTTCTGTTTTGTAATTCAGTTCATGGGTAGCGGTTTTTACATTCCCTCTATAAGTGATATCTTATGATAAGTGTCTTTTTCTGTGTGACTTATTTCACTTAGAATCGGCGTACCTAAATCCACTCAGCATGCTGCTACTAGCCTTAGGACATTGATTTCATGGCTGAGTGATATTCCATTGTACATAAGGACCACAACTTCTTTATCCATTTTTCTCTTTCCTGGGATATTTAAGGTGTAACGAAGTGGAGGTTCTTGTCAACAGAGCAGCCGTAAACTTTGGGGTGCCTGTCTCTTGGTGATTTTTAGTTTTCCCAATTTATACGCCCATGAGTGGAAGTGCCCTATGCTCTGTAAGCTGAGTTTTTTAGATGTTTCAGGACACACCGTACACTTCTCCAGAGTGGCTGTTGGCAATTTACATCCCGCCCATCAGCGTAGCAAGGCTCCCGTTTCTCCATGGCCTGTCCTGCATTTCTGGTTTTGACACTTTATTCAGCATGACCCTTTTGTCCAATGGGAAGCGAGACTTCTTTGTAGTGCTGATTTGCCTTTCCAGGTTGCTTGGTTGGCCAAAAAGGGCGTATGCGTTTTTTCCTGAATATATTCAGGAAAAAACGCATACGCCCTTTTTGGCCAAGGGCATCATTTTCGAGGTTTTGCAGCTTTTCCTGTGCTTTAAAGGCGATTCGAATCTACCTCCTGAAATCTGTTTCCTGCAATTCTGCCTTGCTTTCAAATCATCTTCGTTGCCTTCCCTCTATATATTTGTGGAGGAAAGTTATCATTTATAAGTCTGCAGGTTTGTGAATTGCAGTGCCCCTGAGCTCCATTTTGCAACTCTCTTTCTTGGGAGCTGGCCGCAAAAGCGCAGGATTGCTTCAGGCCCTATTCTGGTTCCAGGCGGCACGCTGAGCCTGTGGTTAATTCTTCTTCCTGATGGAAGGATAGAGTGACCTCTGCCTGTCCCAACACCTAGAGCTAGCCTATCACTGGTTCCCCCTCTTCCCGTTCATCCGCAGGACAAATTGCAACCTGTACGGAACAGGAGGTAAAGGTGCTGATTCTCCAAGGAAGGAGATTGCTAGTAAAGCGGCTGGAATGGCGAACCCGAGCACAAGGAGATGAGAAATGAGGTGCGTTTTAGAAACCTTTCCCGATCACACAGTGTACCATCTTCTGGGTTTCTCATGCATGTTTTCGATGTAGGAAGATGCCCGTCAACCTGGAGATTTGGGACCCATGCGATGGGTGCCACGCAGTATTACTTTAAAGGGTCTGCGTTTGCTCACCCAACCTCACTAAACCTCTCAGCCCCAAGAGTGGGCACCCTTATGTCTCAATCAGCTGTGGGTCTAGATATGGTCAATCCAGGTGGCATCACAGCCCCTGAACGAATTTTGTAAGAATTTCTCTCTCTTTCACTGTCTTTGTTTCACGGGTTTTTCAAAGTAATTGATTTTTATAATGGGGTTTAGCTGCTTTTCACTGCTGTGTTTATGCCTCTTTACACGCACTTGACTCACTTAAAGAGAGATATCAATACATAGGTTTTAAGATTCTTACTAGTCAGATATATTCTTGGGGGGTGAATAGGGGGTGTTGAGTCCAGTTCACTGAGCAAGGAGTAGGTCTTGTCTATTACATATTGGGTTTATGGAACGGTATCTGAGCTAATTTGAAACCTTTGTTTTATGCTTCACCCCACCTCACCTTTCCCGTTAAGCAGCCACAGTGTGTTTTCTATACGTGTGACTCTGTTCTGTTTTGTAATTCAGTTCATAGGTAGCGGTTTTTACATTCCCTCTATAAGTGATATCTTATGATAAGTGTCTTTTTCTGTGTGACTTATTTCACTTAGAATCGGCATACCTAAATCCACTCATCATGCTGCTACTAGCCTTAGGACGTTGATTTCATGGCTGAGTGATATTCCATTGTACATAAGGAGCACAACTTCTTTATCCATTTTTCTCTTTCCTGGGATATTTTAGGTGTAACGAAGTGGAGGTTCTTGTCAACAGAGCAGCCCTAAACTTTGGGGTGCCTGTCTCTTGCTGATTTTTAGTTTTCCCAATTTATACGCCCATGAGTGGAACTGCCCTATTCTCTGTAAGCTGAGTTTTTTAGATGTTTCAGGACACACCGTACACTTCTCCAGAGTGGCTGTCGGCAATTTACATCCCGCCCATCAGCGTAGCAAAGCTTCCGTTTCTCCATGGCCTGTCCTGCATGGCTGGTTTTGACACTTTATTCAGCATGGCCCTTTTGCCCCATGGGAAGCAAGACTTCTTTGTAGCGCTGATTTGCCTTTCCAGGTTGCTTGGTTGGCCAAAAAGGGCGTATGCGTTTTTTCCTGAATATATTCAGGAAAAAACGCATACGCCCTTTTTGGCCAAGGGCATCATTGTCGAGGTTTTGCCGCTTTTCCTGTGCTTTAAAGGCGATTCGAATCTACCTCCTGAAATCTGTTTCCTGCAATTCTGCGTTGCTTTCAAATCCTCTTCGTTGCCTTCCCTCAATATATTTGTGGACGAGAGTTATCATTTATAACTCTGCAGGTTTGTGAATTGCAGTGCCCCTGAGCTCCATTTTTCAACTCTCTTTCTTGGGAGCTGGCCGCAAAAGCGCAGGATTGCTTCAGGCCTTATTCTGGTTCCGGGCGGCACACTGAGCCTGTGGTTAATTCTTCTTCCTGATGGGAAGATAGAGTGACCTGTGCCTGTCCCAACACCTAGAGCTAGTCTCTCATTGGTTCCCCCTCTTCCCGTTCATCCTCAGGACAAATTGTAGCCTGTACGGAACAGGAGGTAAAGGTGCTGATTCTCCAAGGAGGGAGATTGCTAGTAAAGTGGCTGGAATGGTGAACCCGAGCACAAGGAGATGAGAAATGAAGTGCGTTTTAGAAACCTTTCCCGATCACACGGTGTACCATCTTCTGGGTTTCTCATGCATGTTTTCGATGTAGGAAGATGCCCTTGAACCTGGAGATGTGGGACCCATGGGATGGGTACCACGCAGTATTACTTTAAAGGGTCTGCGTTTGCTCACCCAAGCTCACCAAACCTCTCAGCCCCAAGAATATCCACCCTTATGTCTCAATCAGCTGTGGGTCTAGATATGGTCAATCCAGGGGGCATCACAGCCCCTGAACGAATTTTGTAAGAATTTCTCTCTCTTTCACTGTCTTTGTTTCACGGGTTTTTCAAAGTAATTGATTTTTATAATGGGGTTTAGCTGCTTTTCACTGCTGTGTTTATGCCGCTTTACACCCACTTGACTCACTTACAGAGAGATATCAATACATAGGTTTTAAGATTCTTACTAGTCAGATATATTCTTGGGCGGTGAATAGGGGGTGTTGAGTCCAGTTCACTGAGCAAGGAGTAGGTCTTGTCTATTACATATCGGGTTTATGGAACGGTATCTGAGCTAATTTGAAACTTTTGTTTTATGCTTCACCCCACCTCACCTTTCCCGTTAAGCAGCCACAGTGTGTTTTCTAAACGTGTGACTCTGTTCTGTTTTGTAATTCAGTTCATGGGTAGCGGTTTTTACATTCCCTCTATAAGTGATATCTTATGATAAGTGTCTTTTTCTGTGTGACTTATTTCACTTAGAATCGGCGTACCTAAATCCACTCAGCATGCTGCTACTAGCCTTAGGACATTGATTTCATGGCTGAGTGATATTCCATTGTACATAAGGACCACAACTTCTTTATCCATTTTTCTCTTTCCTGGGATATTTAAGGTGTAACGAAGTGGAGGTTCTTGTCAACAGAGCAGCCGTAAACTTTGGGGTGCCTGTCTCTTGGTGATTTTTAGTTTTCCCAATTTATACGCCCATGAGTGGAAGTGCCCTATGCTCTGTAAGCTGAGTTTTTTAGATGTTTCAGGACACACCGTACACTTCTCCAGAGTGGCTGTTGGCAATTTACATCCCGCCCATCAGCGTAGCAAGGCTCCCGTTTCTCCATGGCCTGTCCTGCATTTCTGGTTTTGACACTTTATTCAGCATGACCCTTTTGTCCAATGGGAAGCGAGACTTCTTTGTAGTGCTGATTTGCCTTTCCAGGTTGCTTGGTTGGCCAAAAAGGGCGTATGCGTTTTTTCCTGAATATATTCAGGAAAAAACGCATACGCCCTTTTTGGCCAAGGGCATCATTTTCGAGGTTTTGCAGCTTTTCCTGTGCTTTAAAGGCGATTCGAATCTACCTCCTGAAATCTGTTTCCTGCAATTCTGCCTTGCTTTCAAATCATCTTCGTTGCCTTCCCTCTATATATTTGTGGAGGAAAGTTATCATTTATAAGTCTGCAGGTTTGTGAATTGCAGTGCCCCTGAGCTCCATTTTGCAACTCTCTTTCTTGGGAGCTGGCCGCAAAAGCGCAGGATTGCTTCAGGCCCTATTCTGGTTCCAGGCGGCACGCTGAGCCTGTGGTTAATTCTTCTTCCTGATGGAAGGATAGAGTGACCTCTGCCTGTCCCAACACCTAGAGCTAGCCTATCACTGGTTCCCCCTCTTCCCGTTCATCCGCAGGACAAATTGCAACCTGTACGGAACAGGAGGTAAAGGTGCTGATTCTCCAAGGAAGGAGATTGCTAGTAAAGCGGCTGGAATGGCGAACCCGAGCACAAGGAGATGAGAAATGAGGTGCGTTTTAGAAACCTTTCCCGATCACACAGTGTACCATCTTCTGGGTTTCTCATGCATGTTTTCGATGTAGGAAGATGCCCGTCAACCTGGAGATTTGGGACCCATGCGATGGGTGCCACGCAGTATTACTTTAAAGGGTCTGCGTTTGCTCACCCAACCTCACTAAACCTCTCAGCCCCAAGAGTGGGCACCCTTATGTCTCAATCAGCTGTGGGTCTAGATATGGTCAATCCAGGTGGCATCACAGCCCCTGAACGAATTTTGTAAGAATTTCTCTCTCTTTCACTGTCTTTGTTTCACGGGTTTTTCAAAGTAATTGATTTTTATAATGGGGTTTAGCTGCTTTTCACTGCTGTGTTTATGCCTCTTTACACGCACTTGACTCACTTAAAGAGAGATATCAATACATAGGTTTTAAGATTCTTACTAGTCAGATATATTCTTGGGGGGTGAATAGGGGGTGTTGAGTCCAGTTCACTGAGCAAGGAGTAGGTCTTGTCTATTACATATTGGGTTTATGGAACGGTATCTGAGCTAATTTGAAACCTTTGTTTTATGCTTCACCCCACCTCACCTTTCCCGTTAAGCAGCCACAGTGTGTTTTCTATACGTGTGACTCTGTTCTGTTTTGTAATTCAGTTCATAGGTAGCGGTTTTTACATTCCCTCTATAAGTGATATCTTATGATAAGTGTCTTTTTCTGTGTGACTTATTTCACTTAGAATCGGCATACCTAAATCCACTCATCATGCTGCTACTAGCCTTAGGACGTTGATTTCATGGCTGAGTGATATTCCATTGTACATAAGGAGCACAACTTCTTTATCCATTTTTCTCTTTCCTGGGATATTTTAGGTGTAACGAAGTGGAGGTTCTTGTCAACAGAGCAGCCCTAAACTTTGGGGTGCCTGTCTCTTGCTGATTTTTAGTTTTCCCAATTTATACGCCCATGAGTGGAACTGCCCTATTCTCTGTAAGCTGAGTTTTTTAGATGTTTCAGGACACACCGTACACTTCTCCAGAGTGGCTGTCGGCAATTTACATCCCGCCCATCAGCGTAGCAAAGCTTCCGTTTCTCCATGGCCTGTCCTGCATGGCTGGTTTTGACACTTTATTCAGCATGGCCCTTTTGCCCCATGGGAAGCAAGACTTCTTTGTAGCGCTGATTTGCCTTTCCAGGTTGCTTGGTTGGCCAAAAAGGGCGTATGCGTTTTTTCCTGAATATATTCAGGAAAAAACGCATACGCCCTTTTTGGCCAAGGGCATCATTGTCGAGGTTTTGCCGCTTTTCCTGTGCTTTAAAGGCGATTCGAATCTACCTCCTGAAATCTGTTTCCTGCAATTCTGCGTTGCTTTCAAATCCTCTTCGTTGCCTTCCCTCAATATATTTGTGGACGAGAGTTATCATTTATAACTCTGCAGGTTTGTGAATTGCAGTGCCCCTGAGCTCCATTTTTCAACTCTCTTTCTTGGGAGCTGGCCGCAAAAGCGCAGGATTGCTTCAGGCCTTATTCTGGTTCCGGGCGGCACACTGAGCCTGTGGTTAATTCTTCTTCCTGATGGGAAGATAGAGTGACCTGTGCCTGTCCCAACACCTAGAGCTAGTCTCTCATTGGTTCCCCCTCTTCCCGTTCATCCTCAGGACAAATTGTAGCCTGTACGGAACAGGAGGTAAAGGTGCTGATTCTCCAAGGAGGGAGATTGCTAGTAAAGTGGCTGGAATGGTGAACCCGAGCACAAGGAGATGAGAAATGAAGTGCGTTTTAGAAACCTTTCCCGATCACACGGTGTACCATCTTCTGGGTTTCTCATGCATGTTTTCGATGTAGGAAGATGCCCTTGAACCTGGAGATGTGGGACCCATGGGATGGGTACCACGCAGTATTACTTTAAAGGGTCTGCGTTTGCTCACCCAAGCTCACCAAACCTCTCAGCCCCAAGAATATCCACCCTTATGTCTCAATCAGCTGTGGGTCTAGATATGGTCAATCCAGGGGGCATCACAGCCCCTGAACGAATTTTGTAAGAATTTCTCTCTCTTTCACTGTCTTTGTTTCACGGGTTTTTCAAAGTAATTGATTTTTATAATGGGGTTTAGCTGCTTTTCACTGCTGTGTTTATGCCGCTTTACACCCACTTGACTCACTTACAGAGAGATATCAATACATAGGTTTTAAGATTCTTACTAGTCAGATATATTCTTGGGCGGTGAATAGGGGGTGTTGAGTCCAGTTCACTGAGCAAGGAGTAGGTCTTGTCTATTACATATCGGGTTTATGGAACGGTATCTGAGCTAATTTGAAACTTTTGTTTTATGCTTCACCCCACCTCACCTTTCCCGTTAAGCAGCCACAGTGTGTTTTCTAAACGTGTGACTCTGTTCTGTTTTGTAATTCAGTTCATGGGTAGCGGTTTTTACATTCCCTCTATAAGTGATATCTTATGATAAGTGTCTTTTTCTGTGTGACTTATTTCACTTAGAATCGGCGTACCTAAATCCACTCAGCATGCTGCTACTAGCCTTAGGACATTGATTTCATGGCTGAGTGATATTCCATTGTACATAAGGACCACAACTTCTTTATCCATTTTTCTCTTTCCTGGGATATTTAAGGTGTAACGAAGTGGAGGTTCTTGTCAACAGAGCAGCCGTAAACTTTGGGGTGCCTGTCTCTTGGTGATTTTTAGTTTTCCCAATTTATACGCCCATGAGTGGAAGTGCCCTATGCTCTGTAAGCTGAGTTTTTTAGATGTTTCAGGACACACCGTACACTTCTCCAGAGTGGCTGTTGGCAATTTACATCCCGCCCATCAGCGTAGCAAGGCTCCCGTTTCTCCATGGCCTGTCCTGCATTTCTGGTTTTGACACTTTATTCAGCATGACCCTTTTGTCCAATGGGAAGCGAGACTTCTTTGTAGTGCTGATTTGCCTTTCCAGGTTGCTTGGTTGGCCAAAAAGGGCGTATGCGTTTTTTCCTGAATATATTCAGGAAAAAACGCATACGCCCTTTTTGGCCAAGGGCATCATTTTCGAGGTTTTGCAGCTTTTCCTGTGCTTTAAAGGCGATTCGAATCTACCTCCTGAAATCTGTTTCCTGCAATTCTGCCTTGCTTTCAAATCATCTTCGTTGCCTTCCCTCTATATATTTGTGGAGGAAAGTTATCATTTATAAGTCTGCAGGTTTGTGAATTGCAGTGCCCCTGAGCTCCATTTTGCAACTCTCTTTCTTGGGAGCTGGCCGCAAAAGCGCAGGATTGCTTCAGGCCCTATTCTGGTTCCAGGCGGCACGCTGAGCCTGTGGTTAATTCTTCTTCCTGATGGAAGGATAGAGTGACCTCTGCCTGTCCCAACACCTAGAGCTAGCCTATCACTGGTTCCCCCTCTTCCCGTTCATCCGCAGGACAAATTGCAACCTGTACGGAACAGGAGGTAAAGGTGCTGATTCTCCAAGGAAGGAGATTGCTAGTAAAGCGGCTGGAATGGCGAACCCGAGCACAAGGAGATGAGAAATGAGGTGCGTTTTAGAAACCTTTCCCGATCACACAGTGTACCATCTTCTGGGTTTCTCATGCATGTTTTCGATGTAGGAAGATGCCCGTCAACCTGGAGATTTGGGACCCATGCGATGGGTGCCACGCAGTATTACTTTAAAGGGTCTGCGTTTGCTCACCCAACCTCACTAAACCTCTCAGCCCCAAGAGTGGGCACCCTTATGTCTCAATCAGCTGTGGGTCTAGATATGGTCAATCCAGGTGGCATCACAGCCCCTGAACGAATTTTGTAAGAATTTCTCTCTCTTTCACTGTCTTTGTTTCACGGGTTTTTCAAAGTAATTGATTTTTATAATGGGGTTTAGCTGCTTTTCACTGCTGTGTTTATGCCTCTTTACACGCACTTGACTCACTTAAAGAGAGATATCAATACATAGGTTTTAAGATTCTTACTAGTCAGATATATTCTTGGGGGGTGAATAGGGGGTGTTGAGTCCAGTTCACTGAGCAAGGAGTAGGTCTTGTCTATTACATATTGGGTTTATGGAACGGTATCTGAGCTAATTTGAAACCTTTGTTTTATGCTTCACCCCACCTCACCTTTCCCGTTAAGCAGCCACAGTGTGTTTTCTATACGTGTGACTCTGTTCTGTTTTGTAATTCAGTTCATAGGTAGCGGTTTTTACATTCCCTCTATAAGTGATATCTTATGATAAGTGTCTTTTTCTGTGTGACTTATTTCACTTAGAATCGGCATACCTAAATCCACTCATCATGCTGCTACTAGCCTTAGGACGTTGATTTCATGGCTGAGTGATATTCCATTGTACATAAGGAGCACAACTTCTTTATCCATTTTTCTCTTTCCTGGGATATTTTAGGTGTAACGAAGTGGAGGTTCTTGTCAACAGAGCAGCCCTAAACTTTGGGGTGCCTGTCTCTTGCTGATTTTTAGTTTTCCCAATTTATACGCCCATGAGTGGAACTGCCCTATTCTCTGTAAGCTGAGTTTTTTAGATGTTTCAGGACACACCGTACACTTCTCCAGAGTGGCTGTCGGCAATTTACATCCCGCCCATCAGCGTAGCAAAGCTTCCGTTTCTCCATGGCCTGTCCTGCATGGCTGGTTTTGACACTTTATTCAGCATGGCCCTTTTGCCCCATGGGAAGCAAGACTTCTTTGTAGCGCTGATTTGCCTTTCCAGGTTGCTTGGTTGGCCAAAAAGGGCGTATGCGTTTTTTCCTGAATATATTCAGGAAAAAACGCATACGCCCTTTTTGGCCAAGGGCATCATTGTCGAGGTTTTGCCGCTTTTCCTGTGCTTTAAAGGCGATTCGAATCTACCTCCTGAAATCTGTTTCCTGCAATTCTGCGTTGCTTTCAAATCCTCTTCGTTGCCTTCCCTCAATATATTTGTGGACGAGAGTTATCATTTATAACTCTGCAGGTTTGTGAATTGCAGTGCCCCTGAGCTCCATTTTTCAACTCTCTTTCTTGGGAGCTGGCCGCAAAAGCGCAGGATTGCTTCAGGCCTTATTCTGGTTCCGGGCGGCACACTGAGCCTGTGGTTAATTCTTCTTCCTGATGGGAAGATAGAGTGACCTGTGCCTGTCCCAACACCTAGAGCTAGTCTCTCATTGGTTCCCCCTCTTCCCGTTCATCCTCAGGACAAATTGTAGCCTGTACGGAACAGGAGGTAAAGGTGCTGATTCTCCAAGGAGGGAGATTGCTAGTAAAGTGGCTGGAATGGTGAACCCGAGCACAAGGAGATGAGAAATGAAGTGCGTTTTAGAAACCTTTCCCGATCACACGGTGTACCATCTTCTGGGTTTCTCATGCATGTTTTCGATGTAGGAAGATGCCCTTGAACCTGGAGATGTGGGACCCATGGGATGGGTACCACGCAGTATTACTTTAAAGGGTCTGCGTTTGCTCACCCAAGCTCACCAAACCTCTCAGCCCCAAGAATATCCACCCTTATGTCTCAATCAGCTGTGGGTCTAGATATGGTCAATCCAGGGGGCATCACAGCCCCTGAACGAATTTTGTAAGAATTTCTCTCTCTTTCACTGTCTTTGTTTCACGGGTTTTTCAAAGTAATTGATTTTTATAATGGGGTTTAGCTGCTTTTCACTGCTGTGTTTATGCCGCTTTACACCCACTTGACTCACTTACAGAGAGATATCAATACATAGGTTTTAAGATTCTTACTAGTCAGATATATTCTTGGGCGGTGAATAGGGGGTGTTGAGTCCAGTTCACTGAGCAAGGAGTAGGTCTTGTCTATTACATATCGGGTTTATGGAACGGTATCTGAGCTAATTTGAAACTTTTGTTTTATGCTTCACCCCACCTCACCTTTCCCGTTAAGCAGCCACAGTGTGTTTTCTAAACGTGTGACTCTGTTCTGTTTTGTAATTCAGTTCATGGGTAGCGGTTTTTACATTCCCTCTATAAGTGATATCTTATGATAAGTGTCTTTTTCTGTGTGACTTATTTCACTTAGAATCGGCGTACCTAAATCCACTCAGCATGCTGCTACTAGCCTTAGGACATTGATTTCATGGCTGAGTGATATTCCATTGTACATAAGGACCACAACTTCTTTATCCATTTTTCTCTTTCCTGGGATATTTAAGGTGTAACGAAGTGGAGGTTCTTGTCAACAGAGCAGCCGTAAACTTTGGGGTGCCTGTCTCTTGGTGATTTTTAGTTTTCCCAATTTATACGCCCATGAGTGGAAGTGCCCTATGCTCTGTAAGCTGAGTTTTTTAGATGTTTCAGGACACACCGTACACTTCTCCAGAGTGGCTGTTGGCAATTTACATCCCGCCCATCAGCGTAGCAAGGCTCCCGTTTCTCCATGGCCTGTCCTGCATTTCTGGTTTTGACACTTTATTCAGCATGACCCTTTTGTCCAATGGGAAGCGAGACTTCTTTGTAGTGCTGATTTGCCTTTCCAGGTTGCTTGGTTGGCCAAAAAGGGCGTATGCGTTTTTTCCTGAATATATTCAGGAAAAAACGCATACGCCCTTTTTGGCCAAGGGCATCATTTTCGAGGTTTTGCAGCTTTTCCTGTGCTTTAAAGGCGATTCGAATCTACCTCCTGAAATCTGTTTCCTGCAATTCTGCCTTGCTTTCAAATCATCTTCGTTGCCTTCCCTCTATATATTTGTGGAGGAAAGTTATCATTTATAAGTCTGCAGGTTTGTGAATTGCAGTGCCCCTGAGCTCCATTTTGCAACTCTCTTTCTTGGGAGCTGGCCGCAAAAGCGCAGGATTGCTTCAGGCCCTATTCTGGTTCCAGGCGGCACGCTGAGCCTGTGGTTAATTCTTCTTCCTGATGGAAGGATAGAGCGACCTCTGCCTGTCCCAACACCTAGAGCTAGCCTATCACTGGTTCCCCCTCTTCCCGTTCATCCGCAGGACAAATTGCAACCTGTACGGAACAGGAGGTAAAGGTGCTGATTCTCCAAGGAAGGAGATTGCTAGTAAAGCGGCTGGAATGGCGAACCCGAGCACAAGGAGATGAGAAATGAGGTGCGTTTTAGAAACCTTTCCCGATCACACAGTGTACCATCTTCTGGGTTTCTCATGCATGTTTTCGATGTAGGAAGATGCCCGTCAACCTGGAGATTTGGGACCCATGCGATGGGTGCCACGCAGTATTACTTTAAAGGGTCTGCGTTTGCTCACCCAACCTCACTAAACCTCTCAGCCCCAAGAGTGGGCACCCTTATGTCTCAATCAGCTGTGGGTCTAGATATGGTCAATCCAGGTGGCATCACAGCCCCTGAACGAATTTTGTAAGAATTTCTCTCTCTTTCACTGTCTTTGTTTCACGGGTTTTTCAAAGTAATTGATTTTTATAATGGGGTTTAGCTGCTTTTCACTGCTGTGTTTATGCCTCTTTACACGCACTTGACTCACTTAAAGAGAGATATCAATACATAGGTTTTAAGATTCTTACTAGTCAGATATATTCTTGGGGGGTGAATAGGGGGTGTTGAGTCCAGTTCACTGAGCAAGGAGTAGGTCTTGTCTATTACATATTGGGTTTATGGAACGGTATCTGAGCTAATTTGAAACCTTTGTTTTATGCTTCACCCCACCTCACCTTTCCCGTTAAGCAGCCACAGTGTGTTTTCTATACGTGTGACTCTGTTCTGTTTTGTAATTCAGTTCATAGGTAGCGGTTTTTACATTCCCTCTATAAGTGATATCTTATGATAAGTGTCTTTTTCTGTGTGACTTATTTCACTTAGAATCGGCATACCTAAATCCACTCATCATGCTGCTACTAGCCTTAGGACGTTGATTTCATGGCTGAGTGATATTCCATTGTACATAAGGAGCACAACTTCTTTATCCATTTTTCTCTTTCCTGGGATATTTTAGGTGTAACGAAGTGGAGGTTCTTGTCAACAGAGCAGCCCTAAACTTTGGGGTGCCTGTCTCTTGCTGATTTTTAGTTTTCCCAATTTATACGCCCATGAGTGGAACTGCCCTATTCTCTGTAAGCTGAGTTTTTTAGATGTTTCAGGACACACCGTACACTTCTCCAGAGTGGCTGTCGGCAATTTACATCCCGCCCATCAGCGTAGCAAAGCTTCCGTTTCTCCATGGCCTGTCCTGCATGGCTGGTTTTGACACTTTATTCAGCATGGCCCTTTTGCCCCATGGGAAGCAAGACTTCTTTGTAGCGCTGATTTGCCTTTCCAGGTTGCTTGGTTGGCCAAAAAGGGCGTATGCGTTTTTTCCTGAATATATTCAGGAAAAAACGCATACGCCCTTTTTGGCCAAGGGCATCATTGTCGAGGTTTTGCCGCTTTTCCTGTGCTTTAAAGGCGATTCGAATCTACCTCCTGAAATCTGTTTCCTGCAATTCTGCGTTGCTTTCAAATCCTCTTCGTTGCCTTCCCTCAATATATTTGTGGACGAGAGTTATCATTTATAACTCTGCAGGTTTGTGAATTGCAGTGCCCCTGAGCTCCATTTTTCAACTCTCTTTCTTGGGAGCTGGCCGCAAAAGCGCAGGATTGCTTCAGGCCTTATTCTGGTTCCGGGCGGCACACTGAGCCTGTGGTTAATTCTTCTTCCTGATGGGAAGATAGAGTGACCTGTGCCTGTCCCAACACCTAGAGCTAGTCTCTCATTGGTTCCCCCTCTTCCCGTTCATCCTCAGGACAAATTGTAGCCTGTACGGAACAGGAGGTAAAGGTGCTGATTCTCCAAGGAGGGAGATTGCTAGTAAAGTGGCTGGAATGGTGAACCCGAGCACAAGGAGATGAGAAATGAAGTGCGTTTTAGAAACCTTTCCCGATCACACGGTGTACCATCTTCTGGGTTTCTCATGCATGTTTTCGATGTAGGAAGATGCCCTTGAACCTGGAGATGTGGGACCCATGGGATGGGTACCACGCAGTATTACTTTAAAGGGTCTGCGTTTGCTCACCCAAGCTCACCAAACCTCTCAGCCCCAAGAATATCCACCCTTATGTCTCAATCAGCTGTGGGTCTAGATATGGTCAATCCAGGGGGCATCACAGCCCCTGAACGAATTTTGTAAGAATTTCTCTCTCTTTCACTGTCTTTGTTTCACGGGTTTTTCAAAGTAATTGATTTTTATAATGGGGTTTAGCTGCTTTTCACTGCTGTGTTTATGCCGCTTTACACCCACTTGACTCACTTACAGAGAGATATCAATACATAGGTTTTAAGATTCTTACTAGTCAGATATATTCTTGGGCGGTGAATAGGGGGTGTTGAGTCCAGTTCACTGAGCAAGGAGTAGGTCTTGTCTATTACATATCGGGTTTATGGAACGGTATCTGAGCTAATTTGAAACTTTTGTTTTATGCTTCACCCCACCTCACCTTTCCCGTTAAGCAGCCACAGTGTGTTTTCTAAACGTGTGACTCTGTTCTGTTTTGTAATTCAGTTCATGGGTAGCGGTTTTTACATTCCCTCTATAAGTGATATCTTATGATAAGTGTCTTTTTCTGTGTGACTTATTTCACTTAGAATCGGCGTACCTAAATCCACTCAGCATGCTGCTACTAGCCTTAGGACATTGATTTCATGGCTGAGTGATATTCCATTGTACATAAGGACCACAACTTCTTTATCCATTTTTCTCTTTCCTGGGATATTTAAGGTGTAACGAAGTGGAGGTTCTTGTCAACAGAGCAGCCGTAAACTTTGGGGTGCCTGTCTCTTGGTGATTTTTAGTTTTCCCAATTTATACGCCCATGAGTGGAAGTGCCCTATGCTCTGTAAGCTGAGTTTTTTAGATGTTTCAGGACACACCGTACACTTCTCCAGAGTGGCTGTTGGCAATTTACATCCCGCCCATCAGCGTAGCAAGGCTCCCGTTTCTCCATGGCCTGTCCTGCATTTCTGGTTTTGACACTTTATTCAGCATGACCCTTTTGTCCAATGGGAAGCGAGACTTCTTTGTAGTGCTGATTTGCCTTTCCAGGTTGCTTGGTTGGCCAAAAAGGGCGTATGCGTTTTTTCCTGAATATATTCAGGAAAAAACGCATACGCCCTTTTTGGCCAAGGGCATCATTTTCGAGGTTTTGCAGCTTTTCCTGTGCTTTAAAGGCGATTCGAATCTACCTCCTGAAATCTGTTTCCTGCAATTCTGCCTTGCTTTCAAATCATCTTCGTTGCCTTCCCTCTATATATTTGTGGAGGAAAGTTATCATTTATAAGTCTGCAGGTTTGTGAATTGCAGTGCCCCTGAGCTCCATTTTGCAACTCTCTTTCTTGGGAGCTGGCCGCAAAAGCGCAGGATTGCTTCAGGCCCTATTCTGGTTCCAGGCGGCACGCTGAGCCTGTGGTTAATTCTTCTTCCTGATGGAAGGATAGAGTGACCTCTGCCTGTCCCAACACCTAGAGCTAGCCTATCACTGGTTCCCCCTCTTCCCGTTCATCCGCAGGACAAATTGCAACCTGTACGGAACAGGAGGTAAAGGTGCTGATTCTCCAAGGAAGGAGATTGCTAGTAAAGCGGCTGGAATGGCGAACCCGAGCACAAGGAGATGAGAAATGAGGTGCGTTTTAGAAACCTTTCCCGATCACACAGTGTACCATCTTCTGGGTTTCTCATGCATGTTTTCGATGTAGGAAGATGCCCGTCAACCTGGAGATTTGGGACCCATGCGATGGGTGCCACGCAGTATTACTTTAAAGGGTCTGCGTTTGCTCACCCAACCTCACTAAACCTCTCAGCCCCAAGAGTGGGCACCCTTATGTCTCAATCAGCTGTGGGTCTAGATATGGTCAATCCAGGTGGCATCACAGCCCCTGAACGAATTTTGTAAGAATTTCTCTCTCTTTCACTGTCTTTGTTTCACGGGTTTTTCAAAGTAATTGATTTTTATAATGGGGTTTAGCTGCTTTTCACTGCTGTGTTTATGCCTCTTTACACGCACTTGACTCACTTAAAGAGAGATATCAATACATAGGTTTTAAGATTCTTACTAGTCAGATATATTCTTGGGGGGTGAATAGGGGGTGTTGAGTCCAGTTCACTGAGCAAGGAGTAGGTCTTGTCTATTACATATTGGGTTTATGGAACGGTATCTGAGCTAATTTGAAACCTTTGTTTTATGCTTCACCCCACCTCACCTTTCCCGTTAAGCAGCCACAGTGTGTTTTCTATACGTGTGACTCTGTTCTGTTTTGTAATTCAGTTCATAGGTAGCGGTTTTTACATTCCCTCTATAAGTGATATCTTATGATAAGTGTCTTTTTCTGTGTGACTTATTTCACTTAGAATCGGCATACCTAAATCCACTCATCATGCTGCTACTAGCCTTAGGACGTTGATTTCATGGCTGAGTGATATTCCATTGTACATAAGGAGCACAACTTCTTTATCCATTTTTCTCTTTCCTGGGATATTTTAGGTGTAACGAAGTGGAGGTTCTTGTCAACAGAGCAGCCCTAAACTTTGGGGTGCCTGTCTCTTGCTGATTTTTAGTTTTCCCAATTTATACGCCCATGAGTGGAACTGCCCTATTCTCTGTAAGCTGAGTTTTTTAGATGTTTCAGGACACACCGTACACTTCTCCAGAGTGGCTGTCGGCAATTTACATCCCGCCCATCAGCGTAGCAAAGCTTCCGTTTCTCCATGGCCTGTCCTGCATGGCTGGTTTTGACACTTTATTCAGCATGGCCCTTTTGCCCCATGGGAAGCAAGACTTCTTTGTAGCGCTGATTTGCCTTTCCAGGTTGCTTGGTTGGCCAAAAAGGGCGTATGCGTTTTTTCCTGAATATATTCAGGAAAAAACGCATACGCCCTTTTTGGCCAAGGGCATCATTGTCGAGGTTTTGCCGCTTTTCCTGTGCTTTAAAGGCGATTCGAATCTACCTCCTGAAATCTGTTTCCTGCAATTCTGCGTTGCTTTCAAATCCTCTTCGTTGCCTTCCCTCAATATATTTGTGGACGAGAGTTATCATTTATAACTCTGCAGGTTTGTGAATTGCAGTGCCCCTGAGCTCCATTTTTCAACTCTCTTTCTTGGGAGCTGGCCGCAAAAGCGCAGGATTGCTTCAGGCCTTATTCTGGTTCCGGGCGGCACACTGAGCCTGTGGTTAATTCTTCTTCCTGATGGGAAGATAGAGTGACCTGTGCCTGTCCCAACACCTAGAGCTAGTCTCTCATTGGTTCCCCCTCTTCCCGTTCATCCTCAGGACAAATTGTAGCCTGTACGGAACAGGAGGTAAAGGTGCTGATTCTCCAAGGAGGGAGATTGCTAGTAAAGTGGCTGGAATGGTGAACCCGAGCACAAGGAGATGAGAAATGAAGTGCGTTTTAGAAACCTTTCCCGATCACACGGTGTACCATCTTCTGGGTTTCTCATGCATGTTTTCGATGTAGGAAGATGCCCTTGAACCTGGAGATGTGGGACCCATGGGATGGGTACCACGCAGTATTACTTTAAAGGGTCTGCGTTTGCTCACCCAAGCTCACCAAACCTCTCAGCCCCAAGAATATCCACCCTTATGTCTCAATCAGCTGTGGGTCTAGATATGGTCAATCCAGGGGGCATCACAGCCCCTGAACGAATTTTGTAAGAATTTCTCTCTCTTTCACTGTCTTTGTTTCACGGGTTTTTCAAAGTAATTGATTTTTATAATGGGGTTTAGCTGCTTTTCACTGCTGTGTTTATGCCGCTTTACACCCACTTGACTCACTTACAGAGAGATATCAATACATAGGTTTTAAGATTCTTACTAGTCAGATATATTCTTGGGCGGTGAATAGGGGGTGTTGAGTCCAGTTCACTGAGCAAGGAGTAGGTCTTGTCTATTACATATCGGGTTTATGGAATGGTATCTGAGCTAATTTGAAACTTTTGTTTTATGCTTCACCCCACCTCACCTTTCCCGTTAAGCAGCCACAGTGTGTTTTCTAAACGTGTGACTCTGTTCTGTTTTGTAATTCAGTTCATGGGTAGCGGTTTTTACATTCCCTCTATAAGTGATATCTTATGATAAGTGTCTTTTTCTGTGTGACTTATTTCACTTAGAATCGGCGTACCTAAATCCACTCAGCATGCTGCTACTAGCCTTAGGACATTGATTTCATGGCTGAGTGATATTCCATTGTACATAAGGACCACAACTTCTTTATCCATTTTTCTCTTTCCTGGGATATTTAAGGTGTAACGAAGTGGAGGTTCTTGTCAACAGAGCAGCCCTAAACTTTGGGGTGCCTGTCACTTGCTGATTTTTAGTTTTCCCAATTTATACGCCCATGAGTGGAAGTGCCCTACGCTCTCTAAGCTGAGTTTTTTAGATGTTTCAAGACACACCGTACACTTCTCCAGAGTGGCTGTTGGCAATTTACATCCCGCCCATCAGCGTAGCAAGGCTCCCGTTTCTCCATGGCCTGTCCTGCATTTCTGGTTTTGACACTTTATTCAGCATGGCCCTTTTGAGCGATGGGAAGCGAGACTTCTTTGTAGCGCTGATTTGCCTTTCCAGGTTGCTTGGTTGGCCAAAAAGGGCGTATGCGTTTTTTCCTGAATATATTCAGGAAAAAACGCATACGCCCTTTTTGGCCAAGGGCATCATTGTCGAGGTTTTGCCGCTTTTCCTGTGCTTTAAAGGCGATTCGAATCTACCTCCTGAAATCTGTTTCCTGCAATTCTGCCTTGCTTTCAAATCCTCTTCGTTGCCTTCCCTCAATATATTAGTGGACGAGAGTTATCATTTATAACTCTGCAGGTTTGTGAATTGCAGTGCCCCTGAGCTCCATTTTTCAACTCTCTTACTTGGGAGCTGGCCGCAAAAGCGCAGGATTGCTTCAGGCCTTATTCTGGTTCCGGGCGGCACACTGAGCCTGTGGTTAATTCTTCTTCCTGATGGGAAGATAGACTGACCTGTACCTGTCCCAACACCTAGAGCTAGTCTCTCATTGGTTCCCCCTCTTCCCGTTCATCCTCAGGACAAATTGTAGCCTGTACGGAACAGGAGGTAAAGGTGCTGATTCTCCAAGGAGGGAGATTGCTAGTAAAGCGGCTGGAATGGTGAACCCGAGCACAAGGAGATGAGAAATGAAGTGCGTTTTAGAAACCTTTCCCGATCACACGGTGTACCATCTTCTGGGTTTCTCATGCATGTTTTCGATGTAGGAAGATGCCCTTGAACCTGGAGATGTGGGACCCATGGGATGGGTACCACGCAGTATTACTTTAAAGGGTCTGCGTTTGCTCACCCAAGCTCACCAAACCTCTCAGCCCCAAGAATATCCACCCTTATGTCTCAATCAGCTGTGGGTCTAGATATGGTCAATCCAGGGGGCATCACAGCCCCTGAACGAATTTTGTAAGAATTTCTCTCTCTTTCACTGTCTTTGTTTCACGGGTTTTTCAAAGTAATTGATTTTTATAATGGGGTTTAGCTGCTTTTCACTGCTGTGTTTAAGCCGCTTTACACCCACTTGACTCACTTACAGAGAGATATCAATACATAGGTTTTAAGATTCTTACTAGTCAGATATAGTCTTGGGCGGTGAATAGGGGGTGTTGAGTCCAGTTCACTGAGCAAGGAGTAGGTCTTGTCTATTACATATCGGGTTTATGGAACGGTATCTGAGCTAATTTGAAACTTTTGTTTTATGCTTCACCCCACCTCACCTTTCCCGTTAAGCAGCCACAGTGTGTTTTCTAAACGTGTGACTCTGTTCTGTTTTGTAATTCAGTTCATGGGTAGCGGTTTTTACATTCCCTCTATAAGTGATATCTTATGATAAGTGTCTTTTTCTGTGTGACTTATTTCACTTAGAATCGGCATACCTAAATCCACTCATCATGCTGCTACTAGCCTTAGGACGTTGATTTCATGGCTGAGTGATATTCCATTGTACATAAGGAGCACAACTTCTTTATCCATTTTTCTCTTTCCTGGGATATTTTAGGTGTAACGAAGTGGAGGTTCTTGTCAACAGAGCAGCCCTAAACTTTGGGGTGCCTGTCTCTTGCTGATTTTTAGTTTTCCCAATTTATACACCCATGAGTGGAAGTGCCCTATGCTCTGTAAGCTGAATTTTTTAGATGTTTCAGGACACACCGTACACTTCTCCAGAGTGGCTGTTGGCAATTTACATCCCGCCCATCAGCGTAGCAAGGCTCCCGTTTCTCCATGGCCTGTCCTGCATTTCTGGTTTTGACACTTTATTCAGCATGGCCCTTTTGAGCGATGGGAAGCGAGACTTCTTTGTAGCGCTGATTTGCCTTTCCAGGTTGCTTGGTTGGCCAAAAAGGGCGTATGCGTTTTTTCCTGAATATATTCAGGAAAAAACGCATACGCCCTTTTTGGCCAAGGGCATCATTGTCGAGGTTTTGCCGCTTTTCCTGTGCTTTAAAGGCGATTCGAATCTACCTCCTGAAATCTGTTTCCTGCAATTCTGCGTTGCTTTCAAATCCTCTTCGTTGCCTTCCCTCAATATATTTGTGGACGAGAGTTATCATTTATAACTCTGCAGGTTTGTGAATTGCAGTGCCCCTGAGCTCCATTTTTCAACTCTCTTTCTTGGGAGCTGGCCGCAAAAGCGCAGGATTGCTTCAGGCCTTATTCTGGTTCCGGGCGGCACACTGAGCCTGTGGTTAATTCTTCTTCCTGATGGGAAGATAGAGTGACCTGTGCCTGTCCCAACACCTAGAGCTAGTCTCTCATTGGTTCCCCCTCTTCCCGTTCATCCTCAGGACAAATTGTAGCCTGTACGGAACAGGAGGTAAAGGTGCTGATTCTCCAAGGAGGGAGATTGCTAGTAAAGTGGCTGGAATGGTGAACCCGAGCACAAGGAGATGAGAAATGAAGTGCGTTTTAGAAACCTTTCCCGATCACACGGTGTACCATCTTCTGGGTTTCTCATGCATGTTTTCGATGTAGGAAGATGCCCTTGAACCTGGAGATGTGGGACCCATGGGATGGGTACCACGCAGTATTACTTTAAAGGGTCTGCGTTTGCTCACCCAAGCTCACCAAACCTCTCAGCCCCAAGAATATCCACCCTTATGTCTCAATCAGCTGTGGGTCTAGATATGGTCAATCCAGGGGGCATCACAGCCCCTGAACGAATTTTGTAAGAATTTCTCTCTCTTTCACTGTCTTTGTTTCACGGGTTTTTCAAAGTAATTGATTTTTATAATGGGGTTTAGCTGCTTTTCACTGCTGTGTTTATGCCGCTTTACACCCACTTGACTCACTTACAGAGAGATATCAATACATAGGTTTTAAGATTCTTACTAGTCAGATATATTCTTGGGCGGTGAATAGGGGGTGTTGAGTCCAGTTCACTGAGCAAGGAGTAGGTCTTGTCTATTACATATCGGGTTTATGGAACGGTATCTGAGCTAATTTGAAACTTTTGTTTTATGCTTCACCCCACCTCACCTTTCCCGTTAAGCAGCCACAGTGTGTTTTCTAAACGTGTGACTCTGTTCTGTTTTGTAATTCAGTTCATGGGTAGCGGTTTTTACATTCCCTCTATAAGTGATATCTTATGATAAGTGTCTTTTTCTGTGTGACTTATTTCACTTAGAATCGGCGTACCTAAATCCACTCAGCATGCTGCTACTAGCCTTAGGACGTTGATTTCATGGCTGAGTGATATTCCATTGTACATAAGGACCACAACTTCTTTATCCATTTTTCTCTTTCCTGGAATATTTTAGGTGTAACGAAGTGGAGGTTCTTGTCAACAGAGCAGCCCTAAACTTTGGGGTGCCTGTCACTTGCTGATTTTTAGTTTTCCCAATTTATACGCCCATGAGTGGAAGTGCCCTACGCTCTCTAAGCTGAGTTTTTTAGATGTTTCAAGACACACCGTACACTTCTCCAGAGTGGCTGTTGGCAATTTACATCCCGCCCATCAGCGTAGCAAGGCTCCCGTTTCTCCATGGCCTGTCCTGCATTTCTGGTTTTGACACTTTATTCAGCATGACCCTTTTGTCCAATGGGAAGCGAGACTTCTTTGTAGTGCTGATTTGCCTTTCCAGGTTGCTTGGTTGGCCAAAAAGGGCGTATGTGTTTTTTCCTGAATATATTCAGGAAAAAACGCATACGCCCTTTTTGGCCAAGGGCATCATTTTCGAGGTTTTGCAGCTTTTCCTGTGCTTTAAAGGCGATTCGAATCTACCTCCTGAAATCTGTTTCCTGCAATTCTGCCTTGCTTTCAAATCATCTTCGTTGCCTTCCCTCTATATATTTGTGGAGGAAAGTTATCATTTATAAGTCTGCAGGTTTGTGAATTGCAGTGCCCCTGAGCTCCATTTTGCAACTCTCTTTCTTGGGAGCTGGCCGCAAAAGCGCAGGATTGCTTCAGGCCCTATTCTGGTTCCAGGCGGCACGCTGAGCCTGTGGTTAATTCTTCTTCCTGATGGAAGGATAGAGTGACCTCTGCCTGTCCCAACACCTAGAGCTAGCCTATCACTGGTTCCCCCTCTTCCCGTTCATCCGCAGGACAAATTGCAACCTGTACGGAACAGGAGGTAAAGGTGCTGATTCTCCAAGGAAGGAGATTGCTAGTAAAGCGGCTGGAATGGCGAACCCGAGCACAAGGAGATGAGAAATGAGGTGCGTTTTAGAAACCTTTCCCGATCACACAGTGTACCATCTTCTGGGTTTCTCATGCATGTTTTCGATGTAGGAAGATGCCCGTCAACCTGGAGATTTGGGACCCATGCGATGGGTGCCACGCAGTATTACTTTAAAGGGTCTGCGTTTGCTCACCCAACCTCACTAAACCTCTCAGCCCCAAGAGTGGGCACCCTTATGTCTCAATCAGCTGTGGGTCTAGATATGGTCAATCCAGGTGGCATCACAGCCCCTGAACGAATTTTGTAAGAATTTCTCTCTCTTTCACTGTCTTTGTTTCACGGGTTTTTCAAAGTAATTGATTTTTATAATGGGGTTTAGCTGCTTTTCACTGCTGTGTTTATGCCTCTTTACACGCACTTGACTCACTTAAAGAGAGATATCAATACATAGGTTTTAAGATTCTTACTAGTCAGATATATTCTTGGGGGGTGAATAGGGGGTGTTGAGTCCAGTTCACTGAGCAAGGAGTAGGTCTTGTCTATTACATATTGGGTTTATGGAACGGTATCTGAGCTAATTTGAAACCTTTGTTTTATGCTTCACCCCACCTCACCTTTCCCGTTAAGCAGCCACAGTGTGTTTTCTATACGTGTGACTCTGTTCTGTTTTGTAATTCAGTTCATAGGTAGCGGTTTTTACATTCCCTCTATAAGTGATATCTTATGATAAGTGTCTTTTTCTGTGTGACTTATTTCACTTAGAATCGGCATACCTAAATCCACTCATCATGCTGCTACTAGCCTTAGGACGTTGATTTCATGGCTGAGTGATATTCCATTGTACATAAGGAGCACAACTTCTTTATCCATTTTTCTCTTTCCTGGGATATTTTAGGTGTAACGAAGTGGAGGTTCTTGTCAACAGAGCAGCCCTAAACTTTGGGGTGCCTGTCTCTTGCTGATTTTTAGTTTTCCCAATTTATACGCCCATGAGTGGAACTGCCCTATTCTCTGTAAGCTGAGTTTTTTAGATGTTTCAGGACACACCGTACACTTCTCCAGAGTGGCTGTCGGCAATTTACATCCCGCCCATCAGCGTAGCAAAGCTTCCGTTTCTCCATGGCCTGTCCTGCATGGCTGGTTTTGACACTTTATTCAGCATGGCCCTTTTGCCCCATGGGAAGCAAGACTTCTTTGTAGCGCTGATTTGCCTTTCCAGGTTGCTTGGTTGGCCAAAAAGGGCGTATGCGTTTTTTCCTGAATATATTCAGGAAAAAACGCATACGCCCTTTTTGGCCAAGGGCATCATTGTCGAGGTTTTGCCGCTTTTCCTGTGCTTTAAAGGCGATTCGAATCTACCTCCTGAAATCTGTTTCCTGCAATTCTGCGTTGCTTTCAAATCCTCTTCGTTGCCTTCCCTCAATATATTTGTGGACGAGAGTTATCATTTATAACTCTGCAGGTTTGTGAATTGCAGTGCCCCTGAGCTCCATTTTTCAACTCTCTTTCTTGGGAGCTGGCCGCAAAAGCGCAGGATTGCTTCAGGCCTTATTCTGGTTCCGGGCGGCACACTGAGCCTGTGGTTAATTCTTCTTCCTGATGGGAAGATAGAGTGACCTGTGCCTGTCCCAACACCTAGAGCTAGTCTCTCATTGGTTCCCCCTCTTCCCGTTCATCCTCAGGACAAATTGTAGCCTGTACGGAACAGGAGGTAAAGGTGCTGATTCTCCAAGGAGGGAGATTGCTAGTAAAGTGGCTGGAATGGTGAACCCGAGCACAAGGAGATGAGAAATGAAGTGCGTTTTAGAAACCTTTCCCGATCACACGGTGTACCATCTTCTGGGTTTCTCATGCATGTTTTCGATGTAGGAAGATGCCCTTGAACCTGGAGATGTGGGACCCATGGGATGGGTACCACGCAGTATTACTTTAAAGGGTCTGCGTTTGCTCACCCAAGCTCACCAAACCTCTCAGCCCCAAGAATATCCACCCTTATGTCTCAATCAGCTGTGGGTCTAGATATGGTCAATCCAGGGGGCATCACAGCCCCTGAACGAATTTTGTAAGAATTTCTCTCTCTTTCACTGTCTTTGTTTCACGGGTTTTTCAAAGTAATTGATTTTTATAATGGGGTTTAGCTGCTTTTCACTGCTGTGTTTATGCCGCTTTACACCCACTTGACTCACTTACAGAGAGATATCAATACATAGGTTTTAAGATTCTTACTAGTCAGATATATTCTTGGGCGGTGAATAGGGGGTGTTGAGTCCAGTTCACTGAGCAAGGAGTAGGTCTTGTCTATTACATATCGGGTTTATGGAATGGTATCTGAGCTAATTTGAAACTTTTGTTTTATGCTTCACCCCACCTCACCTTTCCCGTTAAGCAGCCACAGTGTGTTTTCTAAACGTGTGACTCTGTTCTGTTTTGTAATTCAGTTCATGGGTAGCGGTTTTTACATTCCCTCTATAAGTGATATCTTATGATAAGTGTCTTTTTCTGTGTGACTTATTTCACTTAGAATCGGCGTACCTAAATCCACTCAGCATGCTGCTACTAGCCTTAGGACATTGATTTCATGGCTGAGTGATATTCCATTGTACATAAGGACCACAACTTCTTTATCCATTTTTCTCTTTCCTGGGATATTTAAGGTGTAACGAAGTGGAGGTTCTTGTCAACAGAGCAGCCCTAAACTTTGGGGTGCCTGTCACTTGCTGATTTTTAGTTTTCCCAATTTATACGCCCATGAGTGGAAGTGCCCTACGCTCTCTAAGCTGAGTTTTTTAGATGTTTCAAGACACACCGTACACTTCTCCAGAGTGGCTGTTGGCAATTTACATCCCGCCCATCAGCGTAGCAAGGCTCCCGTTTCTCCATGGCCTGTCCTGCATTTCTGGTTTTGACACTTTATTCAGCATGGCCCTTTTGAGCGATGGGAAGCGAGACTTCTTTGTAGCGCTGATTTGCCTTTCCAGGTTGCTTGGTTGGCCAAAAAGGGCGTATGCGTTTTTTCCTGAATATATTCAGGAAAAAACGCATACGCCCTTTTTGGCCAAGGGCATCATTGTCGAGGTTTTGCCGCTTTTCCTGTGCTTTAAAGGCGATTCGAATCTACCTCCTGAAATCTGTTTCCTGCAATTCTGCCTTGCTTTCAAATCCTCTTCGTTGCCTTCCCTCAATATATTAGTGGACGAGAGTTATCATTTATAACTCTGCAGGTTTGTGAATTGCAGTGCCCCTGAGCTCCATTTTTCAACTCTCTTTCTTGGGAGCTGGCCGCAAAAGCGCAGGATTGCTTCAGGCCTTATTCTGGTTCCGGGCGGCACACTGAGCCTGTGGTTAATTCTTCTTCCTGATGGGAAGATAGACTGACCTGTACCTGTCCCAACACCTAGAGCTAGTCTCTCATTGGTTCCCCCTCTTCCCGTTCATCCTCAGGACAAATTGTAGCCTGTACGGAACAGGAGGTAAAGGTGCTGATTCTCCAAGGAGGGAGATTGCTAGTAAAGCGGCTGGAATGGTGAACCCGAGCACAAGGAGATGAGAAATGAAGTGCGTTTTAGAAACCTTTCCCGATCACACGGTGTACCATCTTCTGGGTTTCTCATGCATGTTTTCGATGTAGGAAGATGCCCTTGAACCTGGAGATGTGGGACCCATGGGATGGGTACCACGCAGTATTACTTTAAAGGGTCTGCGTTTGCTCACCCAAGCTCACCAAACCTCTCAGCCCCAAGAATATCCACCCTTATGTCTCAATCAGCTGTGGGTCTAGATATGGTCAATCCAGGGGGCATCACAGCCCCTGAACGAATTTTGTAAGAATTTCTCTCTCTTTCACTGTCTTTGTTTCACGGGTTTTTCAAAGTAATTGATTTTTATAATGGGGTTTAGCTGCTTTTCACTGCTGTGTTTAAGCCGCTTTACACCCACTTGACTCACTTACAGAGAGATATCAATACATAGGTTTTAAGATTCTTACTAGTCAGATATAGTCTTGGGCGGTGAATAGGGGGTGTTGAGTCCAGTTCACTGAGCAAGGAGTAGGTCTTGTCTATTACATATCGGGTTTATGGAACGGTATCTGAGCTAATTTGAAACTTTTGTTTTATGCTTCACCCCACCTCACCTTTCCCGTTAAGCAGCCACAGTGTGTTTTCTAAACGTGTGACTCTGTTCTGTTTTGTAATTCAGTTCATGGGTAGCGGTTTTTACATTCCCTCTATAAGTGATATCTTATGATAAGTGTCTTTTTCTGTGTGACTTATTTCACTTAGAATCGGCATACCTAAATCCACTCATCATGCTGCTACTAGCCTTAGGACGTTGATTTCATGGCTGAGTGATATTCCATTGTACATAAGGAGCACAACTTCTTTATCCATTTTTCTCTTTCCTGGGATATTTTAGGTGTAACGAAGTGGAGGTTCTTGTCAACAGAGCAGCCCTAAACTTTGGGGTGCCTGTCTCTTGCTGATTTTTAGTTTTCCCAATTTATACACCCATGAGTGGAAGTGCCCTATGCTCTGTAAGCTGAATTTTTTAGATGTTTCAGGACACACCGTACACTTCTCCAGAGTGGCTGTTGGCAATTTACATCCCGCCCATCAGCGTAGCAAGGCTCCCGTTTCTCCATGGCCTGTCCTGCATTTCTGGTTTTGACACTTTATTCAGCATGGCCCTTTTGAGCGATGGGAAGCGAGACTTCTTTGTAGCGCTGATTTGCCTTTCCAGGTTGCTTGGTTGGCCAAAAAGGGCGTATGCGTTTTTTCCTGAATATATTCAGGAAAAAACGCATACGCCCTTTTTGGCCAAGGGCATCATTGTCGAGGTTTTGCCGCTTTTCCTGTGCTTTAAAGGCGATTCGAATCTACCTCCTGAAATCTGTTTCCTGCAATTCTGCGTTGCTTTCAAATCCTCTTCGTTGCCTTCCCTCAATATATTTGTGGACGAGAGTTATCATTTATAACTCTGCAGGTTTGTGAATTGCAGTGCCCCTGAGCTCCATTTTTCAACTCTCTTTCTTGGGAGCTGGCCGCAAAAGCGCAGGATTGCTTCAGGCCTTATTCTGGTTCCGGGCGGCACACTGAGCCTGTGGTTAATTCTTCTTCCTGATGGGAAGATAGAGTGACCTGTGCCTGTCCCAACACCTAGAGCTAGTCTCTCATTGGTTCCCCCTCTTCCCGTTCATCCTCAGGACAAATTGTAGCCTGTACGGAACAGGAGGTAAAGGTGCTGATTCTCCAAGGAGGGAGATTGCTAGTAAAGTGGCTGGAATGGTGAACCCGAGCACAAGGAGATGAGAAATGAAGTGCGTTTTAGAAACCTTTCCCGATCACACGGTGTACCATCTTCTGGGTTTCTCATGCATGTTTTCGATGTAGGAAGATGCCCTTGAACCTGGAGATGTGGGACCCATGGGATGGGTACCACGCAGTATTACTTTAAAGGGTCTGCGTTTGCTCACCCAAGCTCACCAAACCTCTCAGCCCCAAGAATATCCACCCTTATGTCTCAATCAGCTGTGGGTCTAGATATGGTCAATCCAGGGGGCATCACAGCCCCTGAACGAATTTTGTAAGAATTTCTCTCTCTTTCACTGTCTTTGTTTCACGGGTTTTTCAAAGTAATTGATTTTTATAATGGGGTTTAGCTGCTTTTCACTGCTGTGTTTATGCCGCTTTACACCCACTTGACTCACTTACAGAGAGATATCAATACATAGGTTTTAAGATTCTTACTAGTCAGATATATTCTTGGGCGGTGAATAGGGGGTGTTGAGTCCAGTTCACTGAGCAAGGAGTAGGTCTTGTCTATTACATATCGGGTTTATGGAACGGTATCTGAGCTAATTTGAAACTTTTGTTTTATGCTTCACCCCACCTCACCTTTCCCGTTAAGCAGCCACAGTGTGTTTTCTAAACGTGTGACTCTGTTCTGTTTTGTAATTCAGTTCATGGGTAGCGGTTTTTACATTCCCTCTATAAGTGATATCTTATGATAAGTGTCTTTTTCTGTGTGACTTATTTCACTTAGAATCGGCGTACCTAAATCCACTCAGCATGCTGCTACTAGCCTTAGGACGTTGATTTCATGGCTGAGTGATATTCCATTGTACATAAGGACCACAACTTCTTTATCCATTTTTCTCTTTCCTGGAATATTTTAGGTGTAACGAAGTGGAGGTTCTTGTCAACAGAGCAGCCCTAAACTTTGGGGTGCCTGTCACTTGCTGATTTTTAGTTTTCCCAATTTATACGCCCATGAGTGGAAGTGCCCTACGCTCTCTAAGCTGAGTTTTTTAGATGTTTCAAGACACACCGTACACTTCTCCAGAGTGGCTGTTGGCAATTTACATCCCGCCCATCAGCGTAGCAAGGCTCCCGTTTCTCCATGGCCTGTCCTGCATTTCTGGTTTTGACACTTTATTCAGCATGACCCTTTTGTCCAATGGGAAGCGAGACTTCTTTGTAGTGCTGATTTGCCTTTCCAGGTTGCTTGGTTGGCCAAAAAGGGCGTATGTGTTTTTTCCTGAATATATTCAGGAAAAAACGCATACGCCCTTTTTGGCCAAGGGCATCATTTTCGAGGTTTTGCAGCTTTTCCTGTGCTTTAAAGGCGATTCGAATCTACCTCCTGAAATCTGTTTCCTGCAATTCTGCCTTGCTTTCAAATCATCTTCGTTGCCTTCCCTCTATATATTTGTGGAGGAAAGTTATCATTTATAAGTCTGCAGGTTTGTGAATTGCAGTGCCCCTGAGCTCCATTTTGCAACTCTCTTTCTTGGGAGCTGGCCGCAAAAGCGCAGGATTGCTTCAGGCCCTATTCTGGTTCCAGGCGGCACGCTGAGCCTGTGGTTAATTCTTCTTCCTGATGGAAGGATAGAGTGACCTCTGCCTGTCCCAACACCTAGAGCTAGCCTATCACTGGTTCCCCCTCTTCCCGTTCATCCGCAGGACAAATTGCAACCTGTACGGAACAGGAGGTAAAGGTGCTGATTCTCCAAGGAAGGAGATTGCTAGTAAAGCGGCTGGAATGGCGAACCCGAGCACAAGGAGATGAGAAATGAGGTGCGTTTTAGAAACCTTTCCCGATCACACAGTGTACCATCTTCTGGGTTTCTCATGCATGTTTTCGATGTAGGAAGATGCCCGTCAACCTGGAGATTTGGGACCCATGCGATGGGTGCCACGCAGTATTACTTTAAAGGGTCTGCGTTTGCTCACCCAACCTCACTAAACCTCTCAGCCCCAAGAGTGGGCACCCTTATGTCTCAATCAGCTGTGGGTCTAGATATGGTCAATCCAGGTGGCATCACAGCCCCTGAACGAATTTTGTAAGAATTTCTCTCTCTTTCACTGTCTTTGTTTCACGGGTTTTTCAAAGTAATTGATTTTTATAATGGGGTTTAGCTGCTTTTCACTGCTGTGTTTATGCCTCTTTACACGCACTTGACTCACTTAAAGAGAGATATCAATACATAGGTTTTAAGATTCTTACTAGTCAGATATATTCTTGGGGGGTGAATAGGGGGTGTTGAGTCCAGTTCACTGAGCAAGGAGTAGGTCTTGTCTATTACATATTGGGTTTATGGAACGGTATCTGAGCTAATTTGAAACCTTTGTTTTATGCTTCACCCCACCTCACCTTTCCCGTTAAGCAGCCACAGTGTGTTTTCTATACGTGTGACTCTGTTCTGTTTTGTAATTCAGTTCATAGGTAGCGGTTTTTACATTCCCTCTATAAGTGATATCTTATGATAAGTGTCTTTTTCTGTGTGACTTATTTCACTTAGAATCGGCATACCTAAATCCACTCATCATGCTGCTACTAGCCTTAGGACGTTGATTTCATGGCTGAGTGATATTCCATTGTACATAAGGAGCACAACTTCTTTATCCATTTTTCTCTTTCCTGGGATATTTTAGGTGTAACGAAGTGGAGGTTCTTGTCAACAGAGCAGCCCTAAACTTTGGGGTGCCTGTCTCTTGCTGATTTTTAGTTTTCCCAATTTATACGCCCATGAGTGGAACTGCCCTATTCTCTGTAAGCTGAGTTTTTTAGATGTTTCAGGACACACCGTACACTTCTCCAGAGTGGCTGTCGGCAATTTACATCCCGCCCATCAGCGTAGCAAAGCTTCCGTTTCTCCATGGCCTGTCCTGCATGGCTGGTTTTGACACTTTATTCAGCATGGCCCTTTTGCCCCATGGGAAGCAAGACTTCTTTGTAGCGCTGATTTGCCTTTCCAGGTTGCTTGGTTGGCCAAAAAGGGCGTATGCGTTTTTTCCTGAATATATTCAGGAAAAAACGCATACGCCCTTTTTGGCCAAGGGCATCATTGTCGAGGTTTTGCCGCTTTTCCTGTGCTTTAAAGGCGATTCGAATCTACCTCCTGAAATCTGTTTCCTGCAATTCTGCGTTGCTTTCAAATCCTCTTCGTTGCCTTCCCTCAATATATTTGTGGACGAGAGTTATCATTTATAACTCTGCAGGTTTGTGAATTGCAGTGCCCCTGAGCTCCATTTTTCAACTCTCTTTCTTGGGAGCTGGCCGCAAAAGCGCAGGATTGCTTCAGGCCTTATTCTGGTTCCGGGCGGCACACTGAGCCTGTGGTTAATTCTTCTTCCTGATGGGAAGATAGAGTGACCTGTGCCTGTCCCAACACCTAGAGCTAGTCTCTCATTGGTTCCCCCTCTTCCCGTTCATCCTCAGGACAAATTGTAGCCTGTACGGAACAGGAGGTAAAGGTGCTGATTCTCCAAGGAGGGAGATTGCTAGTAAAGTGGCTGGAATGGTGAACCCGAGCACAAGGAGATGAGAAATGAAGTGCGTTTTAGAAACCTTTCCCGATCACACGGTGTACCATCTTCTGGGTTTCTCATGCATGTTTTCGATGTAGGAAGATGCCCTTGAACCTGGAGATGTGGGACCCATGGGATGGGTACCACGCAGTATTACTTTAAAGGGTCTGCGTTTGCTCACCCAAGCTCACCAAACCTCTCAGCCCCAAGAATATCCACCCTTATGTCTCAATCAGCTGTGGGTCTAGATATGGTCAATCCAGGGGGCATCACAGCCCCTGAACGAATTTTGTAAGAATTTCTCTCTCTTTCACTGTCTTTGTTTCACGGGTTTTTCAAAGTAATTGATTTTTATAATGGGGTTTAGCTGCTTTTCACTGCTGTGTTTATGCCGCTTTACACCCACTTGACTCACTTACAGAGAGATATCAATACATAGGTTTTAAGATTCTTACTAGTCAGATATATTCTTGGGCGGTGAATAGGGGGTGTTGAGTCCAGTTCACTGAGCAAGGAGTAGGTCTTGTCTATTACATATCGGGTTTATGGAACGGTATCTGAGCTAATTTGAAACTTTTGTTTTATGCTTCACCCCACCTCACCTTTCCCGTTAAGCAGCCACAGTGTGTTTTCTAAACGTGTGACTCTGTTCTGTTTTGTAATTCAGTTCATGGGTAGCGGTTTTTACATTCCCTCTATAAGTGATATCTTATGATAAGTGTCTTTTTCTGTGTGACTTATTTCACTTAGAATCGGCGTACCTAAATCCACTCAGCATGCTGCTACTAGCCTTAGGACATTGATTTCATGGCTGAGTGATATTCCATTGTACATAAGGACCACAACTTCTTTATCCATTTTTCTCTTTCCTGGGATATTTAAGGTGTAACGAAGTGGAGGTTCTTGTCAACAGAGCAGCCGTAAACTTTGGGGTGCCTGTCTCTTGGTGATTTTTAGTTTTCCCAATTTATACGCCCATGAGTGGAAGTGCCCTATGCTCTGTAAGCTGAGTTTTTTAGATGTTTCAGGACACACCGTACACTTCTCCAGAGTGGCTGTTGGCAATTTACATCCCGCCCATCAGCGTAGCAAGGCTCCCGTTTCTCCATGGCCTGTCCTGCATTTCTGGTTTTGACACTTTATTCAGCATGACCCTTTTGTCCAATGGGAAGCGAGACTTCTTTGTAGTGCTGATTTGCCTTTCCAGGTTGCTTGGTTGGCCAAAAAGGGCGTATGCGTTTTTTCCTGAATATATTCAGGAAAAAACGCATACGCCCTTTTTGGCCAAGGGCATCATTTTCGAGGTTTTGCAGCTTTTCCTGTGCTTTAAAGGCGATTCGAATCTACCTCCTGAAATCTGTTTCCTGCAATTCTGCCTTGCTTTCAAATCATCTTCGTTGCCTTCCCTCTATATATTTGTGGAGGAAAGTTATCATTTATAAGTCTGCAGGTTTGTGAATTGCAGTGCCCCTGAGCTCCATTTTGCAACTCTCTTTCTTGGGAGCTGGCCGCAAAAGCGCAGGATTGCTTCAGGCCCTATTCTGGTTCCAGGCGGCACGCTGAGCCTGTGGTTAATTCTTCTTCCTGATGGAAGGATAGAGTGACCTCTGCCTGTCCCAACACCTAGAGCTAGCCTATCACTGGTTCCCCCTCTTCCCGTTCATCCGCAGGACAAATTGCAACCTGTACGGAACAGGAGGTAAAGGTGCTGATTCTCCAAGGAAGGAGATTGCTAGTAAAGCGGCTGGAATGGCGAACCCGAGCACAAGGAGATGAGAAATGAGGTGCGTTTTAGAAACCTTTCCCGATCACACAGTGTACCATCTTCTGGGTTTCTCATGCATGTTTTCGATGTAGGAAGATGCCCGTCAACCTGGAGATTTGGGACCCATGCGATGGGTGCCACGCAGTATTACTTTAAAGGGTCTGCGTTTGCTCACCCAACCTCACTAAACCTCTCAGCCCCAAGAGTGGGCACCCTTATGTCTCAATCAGCTGTGGGTCTAGATATGGTCAATCCAGGTGGCATCACAGCCCCTGAACGAATTTTGTAAGAATTTCTCTCTCTTTCACTGTCTTTGTTTCACGGGTTTTTCAAAGTAATTGATTTTTATAATGGGGTTTAGCTGCTTTTCACTGCTGTGTTTATGCCTCTTTACACGCACTTGACTCACTTAAAGAGAGATATCAATACATAGGTTTTAAGATTCTTACTAGTCAGATATATTCTTGGGGGGTGAATAGGGGGTGTTGAGTCCAGTTCACTGAGCAAGGAGTAGGTCTTGTCTATTACATATTGGGTTTATGGAACGGTATCTGAGCTAATTTGAAACCTTTGTTTTATGCTTCACCCCACCTCACCTTTCCCGTTAAGCAGCCACAGTGTGTTTTCTATACGTGTGACTCTGTTCTGTTTTGTAATTCAGTTCATAGGTAGCGGTTTTTACATTCCCTCTATAAGTGATATCTTATGATAAGTGTCTTTTTCTGTGTGACTTATTTCACTTAGAATCGGCATACCTAAATCCACTCATCATGCTGCTACTAGCCTTAGGACGTTGATTTCATGGCTGAGTGATATTCCATTGTACATAAGGAGCACAACTTCTTTATCCATTTTTCTCTTTCCTGGGATATTTTAGGTGTAACGAAGTGGAGGTTCTTGTCAACAGAGCAGCCCTAAACTTTGGGGTGCCTGTCTCTTGCTGATTTTTAGTTTTCCCAATTTATACGCCCATGAGTGGAACTGCCCTATTCTCTGTAAGCTGAGTTTTTTAGATGTTTCAGGACACACCGTACACTTCTCCAGAGTGGCTGTCGGCAATTTACATCCCGCCCATCAGCGTAGCAAAGCTTCCGTTTCTCCATGGCCTGTCCTGCATGGCTGGTTTTGACACTTTATTCAGCATGGCCCTTTTGCCCCATGGGAAGCAAGACTTCTTTGTAGCGCTGATTTGCCTTTCCAGGTTGCTTGGTTGGCCAAAAAGGGCGTATGCGTTTTTTCCTGAATATATTCAGGAAAAAACGCATACGCCCTTTTTGGCCAAGGGCATCATTGTCGAGGTTTTGCCGCTTTTCCTGTGCTTTAAAGGCGATTCGAATCTACCTCCTGAAATCTGTTTCCTGCAATTCTGCGTTGCTTTCAAATCCTCTTCGTTGCCTTCCCTCAATATATTTGTGGACGAGAGTTATCATTTATAACTCTGCAGGTTTGTGAATTGCAGTGCCCCTGAGCTCCATTTTTCAACTCTCTTTCTTGGGAGCTGGCCGCAAAAGCGCAGGATTGCTTCAGGCCTTATTCTGGTTCCGGGCGGCACACTGAGCCTGTGGTTAATTCTTCTTCCTGATGGGAAGATAGAGTGACCTGTGCCTGTCCCAACACCTAGAGCTAGTCTCTCATTGGTTCCCCCTCTTCCCGTTCATCCTCAGGACAAATTGTAGCCTGTACGGAACAGGAGGTAAAGGTGCTGATTCTCCAAGGAGGGAGATTGCTAGTAAAGTGGCTGGAATGGTGAACCCGAGCACAAGGAGATGAGAAATGAAGTGCGTTTTAGAAACCTTTCCCGATCACACGGTGTACCATCTTCTGGGTTTCTCATGCATGTTTTCGATGTAGGAAGATGCCCTTGAACCTGGAGATGTGGGACCCATGGGATGGGTACCACGCAGTATTACTTTAAAGGGTCTGCGTTTGCTCACCCAAGCTCACCAAACCTCTCAGCCCCAAGAATATCCACCCTTATGTCTCAATCAGCTGTGGGTCTAGATATGGTCAATCCAGGGGGCATCACAGCCCCTGAACGAATTTTGTAAGAATTTCTCTCTCTTTCACTGTCTTTGTTTCACGGGTTTTTCAAAGTAATTGATTTTTATAATGGGGTTTAGCTGCTTTTCACTGCTGTGTTTATGCCGCTTTACACCCACTTGACTCACTTACAGAGAGATATCAATACATAGGTTTTAAGATTCTTACTAGTCAGATATATTCTTGGGCGGTGAATAGGGGGTGTTGAGTCCAGTTCACTGAGCAAGGAGTAGGTCTTGTCTATTACATATCGGGTTTATGGAACGGTATCTGAGCTAATTTGAAACTTTTGTTTTATGCTTCACCCCACCTCACCTTTCCCGTTAAGCAGCCACAGTGTGTTTTCTAAACGTGTGACTCTGTTCTGTTTTGTAATTCAGTTCATGGGTAGCGGTTTTTACATTCCCTCTATAAGTGATATCTTATGATAAGTGTCTTTTTCTGTGTGACTTATTTCACTTAGAATCGGCGTACCTAAATCCACTCAGCATGCTGCTACTAGCCTTAGGACATTGATTTCATGGCTGAGTGATATTCCATTGTACATAAGGACCACAACTTCTTTATCCATTTTTCTCTTTCCTGGGATATTTAAGGTGTAACGAAGTGGAGGTTCTTGTCAACAGAGCAGCCGTAAACTTTGGGGTGCCTGTCTCTTGGTGATTTTTAGTTTTCCCAATTTATACGCCCATGAGTGGAAGTGCCCTATGCTCTGTAAGCTGAGTTTTTTAGATGTTTCAGGACACACCGTACACTTCTCCAGAGTGGCTGTTGGCAATTTACATCCCGCCCATCAGCGTAGCAAGGCTCCCGTTTCTCCATGGCCTGTCCTGCATTTCTGGTTTTGACACTTTATTCAGCATGACCCTTTTGTCCAATGGGAAGCGAGACTTCTTTGTAGTGCTGATTTGCCTTTCCAGGTTGCTTGGTTGGCCAAAAAGGGCGTATGCGTTTTTTCCTGAATATATTCAGGAAAAAACGCATACGCCCTTTTTGGCCAAGGGCATCATTTTCGAGGTTTTGCAGCTTTTCCTGTGCTTTAAAGGCGATTCGAATCTACCTCCTGAAATCTGTTTCCTGCAATTCTGCCTTGCTTTCAAATCATCTTCGTTGCCTTCCCTCTATATATTTGTGGAGGAAAGTTATCATTTATAAGTCTGCAGGTTTGTGAATTGCAGTGCCCCTGAGCTCCATTTTGCAACTCTCTTTCTTGGGAGCTGGCCGCAAAAGCGCAGGATTGCTTCAGGCCCTATTCTGGTTCCAGGCGGCACGCTGAGCCTGTGGTTAATTCTTCTTCCTGATGGAAGGATAGAGTGACCTCTGCCTGTCCCAACACCTAGAGCTAGCCTATCACTGGTTCCCCCTCTTCCCGTTCATCCGCAGGACAAATTGCAACCTGTACGGAACAGGAGGTAAAGGTGCTGATTCTCCAAGGAAGGAGATTGCTAGTAAAGCGGCTGGAATGGCGAACCCGAGCACAAGGAGATGAGAAATGAGGTGCGTTTTAGAAACCTTTCCCGATCACACAGTGTACCATCTTCTGGGTTTCTCATGCATGTTTTCGATGTAGGAAGATGCCCGTCAACCTGGAGATTTGGGACCCATGCGATGGGTGCCACGCAGTATTACTTTAAAGGGTCTGCGTTTGCTCACCCAACCTCACTAAACCTCTCAGCCCCAAGAGTGGGCACCCTTATGTCTCAATCAGCTGTGGGTCTAGATATGGTCAATCCAGGTGGCATCACAGCCCCTGAACGAATTTTGTAAGAATTTCTCTCTCTTTCACTGTCTTTGTTTCACGGGTTTTTCAAAGTAATTGATTTTTATAATGGGGTTTAGCTGCTTTTCACTGCTGTGTTTATGCCTCTTTACACGCACTTGACTCACTTAAAGAGAGATATCAATACATAGGTTTTAAGATTCTTACTAGTCAGATATATTCTTGGGGGGTGAATAGGGGGTGTTGAGTCCAGTTCACTGAGCAAGGAGTAGGTCTTGTCTATTACATATTGGGTTTATGGAACGGTATCTGAGCTAATTTGAAACCTTTGTTTTATGCTTCACCCCACCTCACCTTTCCCGTTAAGCAGCCACAGTGTGTTTTCTATACGTGTGACTCTGTTCTGTTTTGTAATTCAGTTCATAGGTAGCGGTTTTTACATTCCCTCTATAAGTGATATCTTATGATAAGTGTCTTTTTCTGTGTGACTTATTTCACTTAGAATCGGCATACCTAAATCCACTCATCATGCTGCTACTAGCCTTAGGACGTTGATTTCATGGCTGAGTGATATTCCATTGTACATAAGGAGCACAACTTCTTTATCCATTTTTCTCTTTCCTGGGATATTTTAGGTGTAACGAAGTGGAGGTTCTTGTCAACAGAGCAGCCCTAAACTTTGGGGTGCCTGTCTCTTGCTGATTTTTAGTTTTCCCAATTTATACGCCCATGAGTGGAACTGCCCTATTCTCTGTAAGCTGAGTTTTTTAGATGTTTCAGGACACACCGTACACTTCTCCAGAGTGGCTGTCGGCAATTTACATCCCGCCCATCAGCGTAGCAAAGCTTCCGTTTCTCCATGGCCTGTCCTGCATGGCTGGTTTTGACACTTTATTCAGCATGGCCCTTTTGCCCCATGGGAAGCAAGACTTCTTTGTAGCGCTGATTTGCCTTTCCAGGTTGCTTGGTTGGCCAAAAAGGGCGTATGCGTTTTTTCCTGAATATATTCAGGAAAAAACGCATACGCCCTTTTTGGCCAAGGGCATCATTGTCGAGGTTTTGCCGCTTTTCCTGTGCTTTAAAGGCGATTCGAATCTACCTCCTGAAATCTGTTTCCTGCAATTCTGCGTTGCTTTCAAATCCTCTTCGTTGCCTTCCCTCAATATATTTGTGGACGAGAGTTATCATTTATAACTCTGCAGGTTTGTGAATTGCAGTGCCCCTGAGCTCCATTTTTCAACTCTCTTTCTTGGGAGCTGGCCGCAAAAGCGCAGGATTGCTTCAGGCCTTATTCTGGTTCCGGGCGGCACACTGAGCCTGTGGTTAATTCTTCTTCCTGATGGGAAGATAGAGTGACCTGTGCCTGTCCCAACACCTAGAGCTAGTCTCTCATTGGTTCCCCCTCTTCCCGTTCATCCTCAGGACAAATTGTAGCCTGTACGGAACAGGAGGTAAAGGTGCTGATTCTCCAAGGAGGGAGATTGCTAGTAAAGTGGCTGGAATGGTGAACCCGAGCACAAGGAGATGAGAAATGAAGTGCGTTTTAGAAACCTTTCCCGATCACACGGTGTACCATCTTCTGGGTTTCTCATGCATGTTTTCGATGTAGGAAGATGCCCTTGAACCTGGAGATGTGGGACCCATGGGATGGGTACCACGCAGTATTACTTTAAAGGGTCTGCGTTTGCTCACCCAAGCTCACCAAACCTCTCAGCCCCAAGAATATCCACCCTTATGTCTCAATCAGCTGTGGGTCTAGATATGGTCAATCCAGGGGGCATCACAGCCCCTGAACGAATTTTGTAAGAATTTCTCTCTCTTTCACTGTCTTTGTTTCACGGGTTTTTCAAAGTAATTGATTTTTATAATGGGGTTTAGCTGCTTTTCACTGCTGTGTTTATGCCGCTTTACACCCACTTGACTCACTTACAGAGAGATATCAATACATAGGTTTTAAGATTCTTACTAGTCAGATATATTCTTGGGCGGTGAATAGGGGGTGTTGAGTCCAGTTCACTGAGCAAGGAGTAGGTCTTGTCTATTACATATCGGGTTTATGGAACGGTATCTGAGCTAATTTGAAACTTTTGTTTTATGCTTCACCCCACCTCACCTTTCCCGTTAAGCAGCCACAGTGTGTTTTCTAAACGTGTGACTCTGTTCTGTTTTGTAATTCAGTTCATGGGTAGCGGTTTTTACATTCCCTCTATAAGTGATATCTTATGATAAGTGTCTTTTTCTGTGTGACTTATTTCACTTAGAATCGGCGTACCTAAATCCACTCAGCATGCTGCTACTAGCCTTAGGACATTGATTTCATGGCTGAGTGATATTCCATTGTACATAAGGACCACAACTTCTTTATCCATTTTTCTCTTTCCTGGGATATTTAAGGTGTAACGAAGTGGAGGTTCTTGTCAACAGAGCAGCCGTAAACTTTGGGGTGCCTGTCTCTTGGTGATTTTTAGTTTTCCCAATTTATACGCCCATGAGTGGAAGTGCCCTATGCTCTGTAAGCTGAGTTTTTTAGATGTTTCAGGACACACCGTACACTTCTCCAGAGTGGCTGTTGGCAATTTACATCCCGCCCATCAGCGTAGCAAGGCTCCCGTTTCTCCATGGCCTGTCCTGCATTTCTGGTTTTGACACTTTATTCAGCATGACCCTTTTGTCCAATGGGAAGCGAGACTTCTTTGTAGTGCTGATTTGCCTTTCCAGGTTGCTTGGTTGGCCAAAAAGGGCGTATGCGTTTTTTCCTGAATATATTCAGGAAAAAACGCATACGCCCTTTTTGGCCAAGGGCATCATTTTCGAGGTTTTGCAGCTTTTCCTGTGCTTTAAAGGCGATTCGAATCTACCTCCTGAAATCTGTTTCCTGCAATTCTGCCTTGCTTTCAAATCATCTTCGTTGCCTTCCCTCTATATATTTGTGGAGGAAAGTTATCATTTATAAGTCTGCAGGTTTGTGAATTGCAGTGCCCCTGAGCTCCATTTTGCAACTCTCTTTCTTGGGAGCTGGCCGCAAAAGCGCAGGATTGCTTCAGGCCCTATTCTGGTTCCAGGCGGCACGCTGAGCCTGTGGTTAATTCTTCTTCCTGATGGAAGGATAGAGTGACCTCTGCCTGTCCCAACACCTAGAGCTAGCCTATCACTGGTTCCCCCTCTTCCCGTTCATCCGCAGGACAAATTGCAACCTGTACGGAACAGGAGGTAAAGGTGCTGATTCTCCAAGGAAGGAGATTGCTAGTAAAGCGGCTGGAATGGCGAACCCGAGCACAAGGAGATGAGAAATGAGGTGCGTTTTAGAAACCTTTCCCGATCACACAGTGTACCATCTTCTGGGTTTCTCATGCATGTTTTCGATGTAGGAAGATGCCCGTCAACCTGGAGATTTGGGACCCATGCGATGGGTGCCACGCAGTATTACTTTAAAGGGTCTGCGTTTGCTCACCCAACCTCACTAAACCTCTCAGCCCCAAGAGTGGGCACCCTTATGTCTCAATCAGCTGTGGGTCTAGATATGGTCAATCCAGGTGGCATCACAGCCCCTGAACGAATTTTGTAAGAATTTCTCTCTCTTTCACTGTCTTTGTTTCACGGGTTTTTCAAAGTAATTGATTTTTATAATGGGGTTTAGCTGCTTTTCACTGCTGTGTTTATGCCTCTTTACACGCACTTGACTCACTTAAAGAGAGATATCAATACATAGGTTTTAAGATTCTTACTAGTCAGATATATTCTTGGGGGGTGAATAGGGGGTGTTGAGTCCAGTTCACTGAGCAAGGAGTAGGTCTTGTCTATTACATATTGGGTTTATGGAACGGTATCTGAGCTAATTTGAAACCTTTGTTTTATGCTTCACCCCACCTCACCTTTCCCGTTAAGCAGCCACAGTGTGTTTTCTATACGTGTGACTCTGTTCTGTTTTGTAATTCAGTTCATAGGTAGCGGTTTTTACATTCCCTCTATAAGTGATATCTTATGATAAGTGTCTTTTTCTGTGTGACTTATTTCACTTAGAATCGGCATACCTAAATCCACTCATCATGCTGCTACTAGCCTTAGGACGTTGATTTCATGGCTGAGTGATATTCCATTGTACATAAGGAGCACAACTTCTTTATCCATTTTTCTCTTTCCTGGGATATTTTAGGTGTAACGAAGTGGAGGTTCTTGTCAACAGAGCAGCCCTAAACTTTGGGGTGCCTGTCTCTTGCTGATTTTTAGTTTTCCCAATTTATACGCCCATGAGTGGAACTGCCCTATTCTCTGTAAGCTGAGTTTTTTAGATGTTTCAGGACACACCGTACACTTCTCCAGAGTGGCTGTCGGCAATTTACATCCCGCCCATCAGCGTAGCAAAGCTTCCGTTTCTCCATGGCCTGTCCTGCATGGCTGGTTTTGACACTTTATTCAGCATGGCCCTTTTGCCCCATGGGAAGCAAGACTTCTTTGTAGCGCTGATTTGCCTTTCCAGGTTGCTTGGTTGGCCAAAAAGGGCGTATGCGTTTTTTCCTGAATATATTCAGGAAAAAACGCATACGCCCTTTTTGGCCAAGGGCATCATTGTCGAGGTTTTGCCGCTTTTCCTGTGCTTTAAAGGCGATTCGAATCTACCTCCTGAAATCTGTTTCCTGCAATTCTGCGTTGCTTTCAAATCCTCTTCGTTGCCTTCCCTCAATATATTTGTGGACGAGAGTTATCATTTATAACTCTGCAGGTTTGTGAATTGCAGTGCCCCTGAGCTCCATTTTTCAACTCTCTTTCTTGGGAGCTGGCCGCAAAAGCGCAGGATTGCTTCAGGCCTTATTCTGGTTCCGGGCGGCACACTGAGCCTGTGGTTAATTCTTCTTCCTGATGGGAAGATAGAGTGACCTGTGCCTGTCCCAACACCTAGAGCTAGTCTCTCATTGGTTCCCCCTCTTCCCGTTCATCCTCAGGACAAATTGTAGCCTGTACGGAACAGGAGGTAAAGGTGCTGATTCTCCAAGGAGGGAGATTGCTAGTAAAGTGGCTGGAATGGTGAACCCGAGCACAAGGAGATGAGAAATGAAGTGCGTTTTAGAAACCTTTCCCGATCACACGGTGTACCATCTTCTGGGTTTCTCATGCATGTTTTCGATGTAGGAAGATGCCCTTGAACCTGGAGATGTGGGACCCATGGGATGGGTACCACGCAGTATTACTTTAAAGGGTCTGCGTTTGCTCACCCAAGCTCACCAAACCTCTCAGCCCCAAGAATATCCACCCTTATGTCTCAATCAGCTGTGGGTCTAGATATGGTCAATCCAGGGGGCATCACAGCCCCTGAACGAATTTTGTAAGAATTTCTCTCTCTTTCACTGTCTTTGTTTCACGGGTTTTTCAAAGTAATTGATTTTTATAATGGGGTTTAGCTGCTTTTCACTGCTGTGTTTATGCCGCTTTACACCCACTTGACTCACTTACAGAGAGATATCAATACATAGGTTTTAAGATTCTTACTAGTCAGATATATTCTTGGGCGGTGAATAGGGGGTGTTGAGTCCAGTTCACTGAGCAAGGAGTAGGTCTTGTCTATTACATATCGGGTTTATGGAACGGTATCTGAGCTAATTTGAAACTTTTGTTTTATGCTTCACCCCACCTCACCTTTCCCGTTAAGCAGCCACAGTGTGTTTTCTAAACGTGTGACTCTGTTCTGTTTTGTAATTCAGTTCATGGGTAGCGGTTTTTACATTCCCTCTATAAGTGATATCTTATGATAAGTGTCTTTTTCTGTGTGACTTATTTCACTTAGAATCGGCGTACCTAAATCCACTCAGCATGCTGCTACTAGCCTTAGGACATTGATTTCATGGCTGAGTGATATTCCATTGTACATAAGGACCACAACTTCTTTATCCATTTTTCTCTTTCCTGGGATATTTAAGGTGTAACGAAGTGGAGGTTCTTGTCAACAGAGCAGCCGTAAACTTTGGGGTGCCTGTCTCTTGGTGATTTTTAGTTTTCCCAATTTATACGCCCATGAGTGGAAGTGCCCTATGCTCTGTAAGCTGAGTTTTTTAGATGTTTCAGGACACACCGTACACTTCTCCAGAGTGGCTGTTGGCAATTTACATCCCGCCCATCAGCGTAGCAAGGCTCCCGTTTCTCCATGGCCTGTCCTGCATTTCTGGTTTTGACACTTTATTCAGCATGACCCTTTTGTCCAATGGGAAGCGAGACTTCTTTGTAGTGCTGATTTGCCTTTCCAGGTTGCTTGGTTGGCCAAAAAGGGCGTATGCGTTTTTTCCTGAATATATTCAGGAAAAAACGCATACGCCCTTTTTGGCCAAGGGCATCATTTTCGAGGTTTTGCAGCTTTTCCTGTGCTTTAAAGGCGATTCGAATCTACCTCCTGAAATCTGTTTCCTGCAATTCTGCCTTGCTTTCAAATCATCTTCGTTGCCTTCCCTCTATATATTTGTGGAGGAAAGTTATCATTTATAAGTCTGC
>NW_028124291.1:0-46280 GCF_965194825.1 Balaenoptera physalus | reverse complement strand
GCTGTACAGAATCTGCTCAATGATTCATACATATGTCTGTTCATCTTCGGATCCTGTTACCATGTATGTGATTACAGAATGTATATTTTGAAGGGATTAGTGATTATATAATTCATATCATTTATATGTTATATGTTTATGTACATTTAACTTACATTAGTATATTTATGTTAACCCCATAGTTCTAATTTACCCATCCCCCCACCCTTCATTTTGGCTAACCATTAGTTTATTTGATAAGTCTGTGAGTGTCTTTTTCTGTGGAAATATGTTCATTGGTAGCAATCTTAAGATAACATGTATAAATGATATCATAGGACATTTGTCATACCCTTTTGACTTACTTATCGTTATATGATTAGTTCTAGGCTCAACTGTAGTCCTGAAAACGGTATTGTTCATTTTTTTCCCGAGGCTACTATTCCGTTCTGTCCATATACCACTTCTTCTTTTTCCCGTCATCTGTTTATGGACCTTTTTTTTGCTTCCATGTCTTGGCTCTTTCAATATTGCTGCAGTGCACATTTGCCTGCCTCTGTCTTTCCTATTCTGGTGGTCTTAGGTTATAGGCCCAAAAGGTGCCCTGCCGCATCATATGGTAGCTCAATTTTTACCTTTTCAAGCAGCTCCATTCAGTTTTCGTTAGTGCTGTTGCCACTTTACATCCCACCAGCAGCCAGAAGGTACACAATTCTCTAAAACCCCCTCAGCATTTATCGTTTGTAGACTTTTTGCTGATGGTTATGACTGGTGTGAACTGAAACCTTTTTGAATTTGAATTTGCTTGTGGCTTATAATTCCTTATACTGAGCTTTAGGCATGTCCTTTTTTTTCTTTTCCTTTTTTTTAAAGAGTGAGTACAACTTCCCTCCTCTTATTGACTTCTTGAAAAATTTCTCATATGTTGAATTTTCTTGCCTATTGCCTACGCCAGGGCATGTTTTGAGGGCCTGTGTCATTTAGAGCCCTGCAGTCCTTGTGACTATATAAGCAACCATTGGCACTGGGTTTAAAGCTGCTGTTGTGGGAAACAGCCACAAGGCGGCAGCATTATTACGTTCTCAACTCTTGTTACTAGGGCAACTGAGTCTACCTTGAGGCAGTTTTCCAAGGTTGTAAATTAGAGTAGAATGTGCTGGGACAAGCCCCAGAAGTTTATGTCTCCTTACTTATGTTTGTTTTTTAAACTTAATTTATATTTCTTGTCGGAGTAAATTTGATTAGAGTGTTTTGATTGTCTGGCTGTACAGAATCTGCTCAATGATTCATACATACGTCTGTTCATCTTCGGATACTGTTACCATGTATGTGATCACAAAATGTATATTTTGAAGGTATTGGTGATGATATAATTCATGTAATTTATATGTTATATGTTTATATACATTTAACATACATTAGTATATGTATGTTAACCCCATAGTCCTAATTTACCCATCCTCCCACCTTTCATTCTGGCTAACCATTAGTTTATTTGATAAGTCTGTGAGTGTCTTTTTCTGTGGAAATATGTTCATTGGTAGCAATCTTAGGATAACATGTATAAATGATATCATAGGCTGTTTGTCATACCCTTTTCACTTACTTAACCTTATATGATTATTTCAAGGCTCAACTGTAGTCCAGAAAACGGCATTGTTCATTTTTTTCCCGAGCTCACTATTCCATTCTGTCCATATACCACTTCTTCTTTTTCCATTCATATGTTTATGGACCTTTTTTTTTGCTTTCATGTCTTGGCTATTTCAATATTACTGCAGTGCACATTTGCCTGCCTCTGTCTTTCCGATCCTGGTGGTCTTCGTTTATAGGCTCAAAGGTGCCCTGCCGCATCATATGGTAGCTCAATTTTTACCTTGTAAAGCAGCTCCATTCAGTTCTTGTTAGTGCTTTTACCACTTTACATCCCACCAGCAGCTAGTAGGTATGAGTTGTCTAAAACCCATTCAGCATTTATAGTTTGTAGACTTTTTGCTAATGGCCATTTGACTGGTGTGAGCTGAAACCTTTTTGGAGGTTGGAAACACATGTGGCTAATAATTCCTTATACTGAGCTTTAACCATATCCTTTTTCTTCGTTTCCTTTTTTTGTTAAAGAGTAGGTACAACTTCCCTCCTCTCTTGACTTCTTGAAAAATTTCTCATGTGTTGAATTTTCCTGCCTATTCCCTACCCCAGGGCATTTTTTGAGGGCAGGTGTCATTTAGAGCCCTGCATTCCTTGGGACTATTAAGCAACCATTAGCAGTGGGTTTAAAGCTGCTCTTGTGCGAAACAGCCACAAGGCGGCAGCATTATTACGTTCTCAACTCTTGTTACTTGGGCAAAAGAGTCTTCCTGGAGGTAGGGTTCCGAGGTTGTAAATTAGAGTGGAATGTGCAGGGACAAGCCCCCAGAAGTTTATGTCTCCTTACTTATGTTTGTTTTTTAAATTTAGTTTCTATTTCTTATCGGAGTAAATTTGATTAGAGTGTGTTGATTGTCTGGCTGTACAGAATCTGCTCAATGATTCATACTTATGTCTGTTCACCTTTGGACCCTGTTACCATGTATGTGATTACAGAATGTATATTTTAAAGGTATTGGTGATTATATAATTCATATAATTTATCTGTTATATGTTTATATACATTTAACATACATTAGTATATGTATATTAACCCCATAGTCCTAATTTACCCATCCTCCCACTTTTCCTTTTGGCTAACCATTAGTTTACTTGATAAGTCTGTGAGTGTCTTTTTCTGTGGAAATATGTTCATTGGTAGCAATCTTAGGATAACATGTATAAATGATATCATAGGATATTTGTCATACCCTTTTGACTTACTTAACCTTATATGATTATTTGTAGGCTCAACTGTAGTCGTGAAAACGGCATTGTTCCTTTTTTTCCCGAGGCTACTATTCCATTTGGTACGTATACCACTTCATCTTTGTCCATTCATTTGTTTATGGACCTTTTTTTTGCTTCCATGTCTTGGCTATTTCAATATTGTTGCAGTGCATATTTGCCTGCATCTGTCTTTCCGATTTTGGTGGTTTTATATTATAGGCCCAAAAGGTGCCCTGCCGCATCATATGTTAACTCAATTTTTACCTTTTCAAGCAGCTCCATTCAGTTTTCGTTAGTGCTCTTACCACTTTACATCCCACCGGCACCAAGAAGGTACACAGTTCTCTAAAACCCCTTCAGCATTTATAGTTTGTAGACTTTTTGCTGCTGGTCATGACTGATGTGAGCTGAAACCTTATTGAATTTGAATTTGCATATGGCTAATAATTTCCTTTACTGAGCTTTAGGCATGCCCTTTTTTTCTTTTCCTTTTTTTTTAAAGAGTGAGTACAACCTCCCTCCTCTTATTGACTTCTTGAAAAATTTCTCATGTGTTGAATTTTCTTGCCTATTCCCTACCCCAGGGCATTTTTTGAGGGCCTGTGTCATTTACAGCCCTGCAGTCCTTGTGAGTCTATAAGCAACCATTGGCACTGGGTTTAAAGCTGCTGTTGTGGGAAATAGCCACAAGGCAGCAGCATTATTACGTTCTCAACACTTGTTACTAGGGCAGCAGAGTCTTCCTGGAGGTAGTGTTCCGAGGTTGTAAACTAGAGTGGAATGTGCTGGGACAAGCCCCCAGAAGTTTATATCTCCTTACTTATGTTTGTTTTTTAAATTTATTTTCTACTTCTTATCGGAGTAAATTTGATTAGAGTGTTTTGATTGTCTGGCTGTACAGAGTCTGCTCAATGATTCATACATATGTCTGTTCATCTTCGGAACCTGTTACCATGTATGTGATTACAGAATGTATATTTTGAAGGGATTGGTGATTATATAATTCATATCATTTATATGTTATATGTTTATGTACATTTAACTTACATTAGTATATTCATGTTAACCCCATAGTCCTAATTTACCCATCCCCCCACCTTTCATTTTGGCTAACCATTAGTTTATTTGATAAGTCTGTGAGTGTCTTTTTCTGTGGAAATATGTTCATTGGTAGCAATCTTAGGATAACATGTATAAATGATATCATAGGACATTTGTCATACCCTTTTGACTTACTTATCGTTATATGATTATTTCTAGGCTCAACTGTAGTCCTGAAAACGGCATTGTTCATTTTTTTCCCGAGGCTACTATTCCATTCTGTCCATATACCACTTCTTCTTTTTCCCGTCATCTGTTTATGGACCTTTTTTTGCTTCCATGTCTTGGCTCTTTCAATATTGCTGCAGTGCACATTTGCCTGCCTCTGTCTTTCCGATTCTGGTGGTCTTAGGTTATAGGCCCAAAAGGTGCCCTGCCGCATCATATGGTAGCTCAATTTTTACCTTTTCAAGCACAGCTCCATTCAGTTTGCGTTAGTGCTGTTGCCACTTTACATCCCACCAGCAGCCAGAAGGTACACAGTTCTCTAAAACCCCCTCAGCATTTATCGTTTGTAGACTTTTTGCTGATGGTCATGACTGGTGTGAACTGAAACCTTTTTGAATTTGAATTTGCTTGTGGCTTATAATTCCTTATACTGAGCTTTAGGCATGTCCTTTTTTTTCTTTTCCTTTTTTTTTAAAGAGTGAGTACAACTTCCCTCCTCTTATTGACTTCTTGAAAAATTTCTCATATGTTGAATTTTCTTGCCTATTGCCTACGCCAGGGCATGTTTTGAGGGCCTGTGTCATTTAGAGCCCTGCAGTCCTTGTGACTATATAAGCAACCATTGGCACTGGGTTTAAAGCTGCTGTTGTGGGAAACAGCCACAAGGCGGCAGCATTATTACGTTCTCAACTCTTGTTACTAGGGCAACTGAGTCTTCCTGGAGGCAGTTTTCCAAGGTTGTAAATTAGAGTGGAATGTGCTGGGACAAGCCCCAGAAGTTTATGTCTACTTACTTATGTTTGTTTTTTAAACTTAATTTATACTTCTTGTCGGAGTAAATTTGATTAGAGTGTTTTGATTGTCTGGCTGTACAGAATCTGCTCAATGATTCATACATATGTCTGTTCATCTTCGGATCCTGTTACCATGTATGTGATCACAAAATATATATTTTGAAGGTATTGGTGATTATATAATTCATATAGTTTATCTGTTATATGTTTATATACATTTAACATACATTAGTATATGTATGTTAACCCCATAGTCCTAATTTACCCATCCTCCCACCTTTCATTTTGGCTAACCATTAGTTTCTTTGGTAAGTCTGTGAGTGTGTTTTTCTGTGGAAATATGTTCATTGGTAGCAATCTTAGGATAACATGTATAAATGATATCATAGGATGTTTGTCATACCCTTTTCACTTACTTAACCTTATATGATTATTTCTAGGCTCAAGTGTAGTCCTGAAAACGGCATTGTTCATTTTTTTCGCGAGGCTACTATTACATTTGGTATGTATACCACTTCGTCTTTGTCCATTCATCTGTTTATGGACCTATTTTCTGCTTCCATGTCTTGGCTATTTCAATATTGCTGCAGTGCACATTGGCCTGCCTGTGTTTTCCAGATTCTGGTGGTCTTAGGTTATAGGCCCAAAAGGTGCCATGCCGCATCATATGGTAGCTCAATTTTTACCTTTTCAAGCATCTCCATTCAGTTTGCATTAGTGTTGTTACCACGTTACATTCCAGCAGCAGCTTGAAGGTACACAGTTCTCTAAAACCCCTTCAGCATTTATCGTTTGTAGACTTTTTGCTGATGGTTATGACTGGTGTGAGCTGAAACCTTTTTGAATTTGAATTTGCATGTGGCTAATAATTCCTTATACTGAGCTTTAGGCATGTCCTTTTTTTGATTTCCTTTTTTTTAAAGAGTGAGTACAACTTCCCTCCTCTTATTGACTTCTTGAAAAATTTCTCATGTGTTGAATTTTCTTGCCTATTCCCTACCCCAGGGCATTTCTTGAGGGCCTGTGTCATTTACAGCCCTGCAGTCCTTGTGACTATGTAGGCAACCATTGGCACTGGGTTTAAAGCTGCTGCTGTGGGAAACAGCCACATGGCGGCAGCATTATTACGTCCTCAACTCTTGTTAATGGGGCAAAAGACTCTTCCTGGAGGTAGTGTTCCAAGGTTGGAAATTAGAGTGGAATGTGCTGGGACAAGCCCCCAGAAGTTTATCTCTCCTTACTTATGTTTGTTTTTTAAATTTAATTTCTATTTCTTATCGGAGTAAATCTGATTAGAGTGTTTTGATTTTCTGGCTGTACAGAATCTGCTCATTGATTCATATTTATGTTTCTTCATCTTCGGATCCTGTTACCATGTATGTGATTACAGAATATATATTTTAAAGGTATTCGTGATTATATAATTCATATACTTTATATGTTATATGTTTATATACATTTAACATACATTAGTATATGTATGTTAACCCCATAGTCCTAATTTACCCATCCTCCCACCTTTCATTTTGGCTAACCATTAGTTTATTTGATAAGTCTGTGAGTGTCTTTTTCTGTGGAAATATGTTCATTGGTAGCAATTTTACGATAACATATATAAATGACATCATAGGATATTTGTCATACCCTTTTCACTTACTTAACGTTATATGATTATTTCTAGGCTCAACTGTAGTCCTGAAAACGGCATTGTTCATTTTTTTCACGAGCCTACTATTCCATTCTGTCCATATACCACTTCGTCTTTGTCCATACATCTGTTTATGGACCTTTTTTTTTCCTTCCATGTCTTGGCTATTTCAATGTTGCTGCAGTGCACATTTGCCTGCCTCTGTCTTTCCGATTCTGGTGGTCTTAGGTTATAGGCCCAAAAGGTGCCCTGCCGCATCATATGGTAGCTCAATTTTTACCTTTTCAAGCAGCTCCATTCAGTTTGCGTTAGTGCTGTTGCCACTTTACATCCCACCAGCAACTAGAAGGTACACAGTTCTCTAAAACCCCTTCAGCATTTATAGTTTGTAGACTTTTTGCTGATGGTCATGACTCTTGTGAGCTTAAACCTTTTTGAATTTGAATATGTATGTGGCTAATAATTCCTTATACTGAGCTTTAGGCATGTCCTTTTTTTTGTTTTCCTTTTTTTTAAATAGTGAGTACAACTTCCCTCCTCTTATTGACTTCTTGAAAAATTTCTCATGTGTTGAATTTTCTTGCCTATTCCCTACCCCAGGGCATGTTTTGTGGGCCTGTGTCATTTACAGCCCTGCAGTCCTTGTGACTATATAACCAACCATTGGCACTGGGTTTAAAGCTGCTGTTGTGGGAAAGAGCCACAAGACGGCAGCATTATTACATTCTCAACTCTTGTTATTAGGGCAACAGAGTCTTCCTGGAGGTAGTGTTCCCAGGTTGTAAATTAGAGAGGAATGTCCTGGGACAAGCCCCCAGAAGTTTATGTCTCCTTACTTATGTTTGTTTTTTAAATTTAATTTCTATTTCTTATCGGAGTAAATTTGATTAGAGTGTTTTGATTGTCTGGCTGTACAGAATCTGCTCAATGATTCATACATACGTCTGTTCATCTTCGGATACTGTTACCATGTATGTGATCACAAAATGTATATTTTGAAGGTATTGGTGATGATATAATTCATGTAATTTATATGTTATATGTTTATATACATTTAACATACATTAGTATATGTATGTTAACCCCATAGTCCTAATTTACCCATCCTCCCACCTTTCATTTTGGCTAACCATTAGTTTATTTGATAAGTCTGTGAGTGTCTTTTTCTGTGGAAATATGTTCATTGGTAGCAATCTTAGGATAACATGTATAAATGATATCATAGGCTGTTTGTCATACCCTTTTCACTTACTTAACCTTATATGATTATTTCAAGGCTCAGCTGTAGTCCAGAAAACGGCATTGTTCATTTTTTTCCCGAGCTTACTATTCCATTCTGTCCATATACCACTTCTTCTTTTTCCATTCATATGTTTATGGACCTTTTTTTTTGCTTTCATGTCTTGGCTCTTTCAATATTACTGCAGTGCACATTTGCCTGCCTCTGTCTTCCCGATCCTGGTGGTCTTCGTTTATAGGCTCAAAGGTGCCCTGCCGCATCATATGGTAGCTCAATTTTTACCTTGTAAAGCAGCTCCATTCAGTTCTTGTTAGTGCTTTTACCACTTTACATCCCACCAGCAGCTAGTAGGTATGAGTTGTCTAAAACCCATTCAGCATTTATAGTTTGTAGACTTTTTGCTAATGGCCATTTGACTGGTGTGAGCTGAAACCTTTTTGGAGGTTGGAAACGCATGTGGCTAATAATTCCTTATACTGAGCTTTAACCATATCCTTTTTCTTCGTTTCCTTTTTTTGTTAAAGAGTAGGTACAACTTCCCTCCTCTCTTGACTTCTTGAAAAATTTCTCATGTGTTGAATTTTCCTGCCTATTCCCTACCCCAGGGCATTTTTTGAGGGCAGGTGTCATTTAGAGCCCTGCATTCCTTGGGACTATTAAGCAACCATTAGCAGTGGGTTTAAAGCTGCTCTTGTGCGAAACAGCCACAAGGCGGCAGCATTATTACGTTCTCAACTCTTGTTACTTGGGCAAAAGAGTCTTCCTGGAGGTAGGGTTCCGAGGTTGTAAATTAGAGTGGAATGTGCAGGGACAAGCCCCCAGAAGTTTATGTCTCCTTACTTATGTTTGTTTTTTAAATTTAGTTTCTATTTCTTATCGGAGTAAATTTGATTAGAGTGTGTTGATTGTCTGGCTGTACAGAATCTGCTCAATGATTCATACTTATGTCTGTTCACCTTTGGACCCTGTTACCATGTATGTGATTACAGAATGTATATTTTAAAGGTATTGGTGATTATATAATTCATATAATTTATCTGTTATATGTTTATATACATTTAACATACATTAGTATATGTATATTAACCCCATAGTCCTAATTTACCCATCCTCCCACCTTTCCTTTTGGCTAACCATTAGTTTACTTGATAAGTCTGTGAGTGTCTTTTTCTGTGGAAATATGTTCTTTGGTAGCAATCTTAGGAAAACATGTATAAATGATGTCATAGGATATTTGTCATACCCTTTTGACTTACTTAACCTTATATGATTATTTCTAGTCTCAACTGTAGTCGTGAAAACGGCATTGTTCCTTTTTTTCCCGAGGCTACTATTCCATTTGGTACGTATACCACTTCATCTTTGTCCATTCATCTGTTTATGGACCTTTTTTTTGCTTCCATGTCTTGGCTATTTCAATATTGTTGCAGTGCATATGTGCCTGCATCTGTCTTTCCGATTTTGGTGGTTTTATATTATAGGCCCAAAAGGTGCCCTGCCGCATCATATGTTAACTCAATTTTTACCTTTTCAAGCAGCTCCATTCAGTTTTCGTTAGTGCTCTTACCACTTTACATCCCACCGGCACCAAGAAGGTACACAGTTCTCTAAAACCCCTTCAGCATTTATAGTTTGTAGACTTTTTGCTGCTGGTCATGACTGGTGTGAGCTGAAACCTTATTGAATTTGAATTTGCATATGGCTAATAATTTCCTTTACTGAGCTTTAGGCATGCCCTTTTTTTCTTTTCCTTTTTTTTTAAAGAGTGAGTACAACCTCCCTCCTCTTATTGACTTCTTGAAAAATTTCTCATGTGTTGAATTTTCTTGCCTATTCTCTACCCCAGGGCATTTTTTGAGGGCCTGTGTCATTTACAGCCCTGCAGTCCTTGTGAGTCTATAAGCAACCATTGGCACTGGGTTTAAAGCTGCTGTTGTGGGAAATAGCCACAAGGCAGCAGCATTATTACGTTCTCAACACTTGTTACTAGGGCAGCAGAGTCTTCCTGGAGGTAGTGTTCCGAGGTTGTAAACTAGAGTGGAATGTGCTGGGACAAGCCCCCAGAAGTTTATATCTCCTTACTTATGTTTGTTTTTTAAATTTATTTTCTACTTCTTATCGGAGTAAATTTGATTAGAGTGTTTTGATTGTCTGGCTGTACAGAATCTGCTCAATGATTCATACATATGTCTGTTCATCTTCGGAACCTGTTACCATGTATGTGATTACAGAATGTATATTTTGAAGGGATTGGTGATTATATAATTCATATCATTTATATGTTATATGTTTATGTACATTTAACTTACATTAGTATGTTCATGTTAACCCCATAGTCCTAATTTACCCATCCCCCCACCTTTCATTTTGGCTAACCATTAGTTTATTTGATAAGTCTGTGAGTGTCTTTTTCTGTGGAAATATGTTCATTGGTAGCAATCTTAGGATAACATGTATAAATGATATCATAGGACATTTGTCATACCCTTTTGACTTACTTATCGTTATATGATTATTTCTAGGCTCAACTGTAGTCCTGAAAACGGCATTGTTCATTTTTTTCCCGAGGCTACTATTCCATTCTGTCCATATACCACTTCTTCTTTTTCCCGTCATCTGTTTATGGACCTTTTTTTGCTTCCATGTCTTGGCTCTTTCAATATTGCTGCAGTGCACATTTGCCTGCCTCTGTCTTTCCGATTCTGGTGGTCTTAGGTTATAGGCCCAAAAGGTGCCCTGCCGCATCATATGGTAGCTCAATTTTTACCTTTTCAAGCACAGCTCCATTCAGTTTGCGTTAGTGCTGTTGCCACTTTACATCCCACCAGCAGCCAGAAGGTACACAGTTCTCTAAAACCCCCTCAGCATTTATCGTTTGTAGACTTTTTGCTGATGGTTATGACTGGTGTGAACTGAAACCTTTTTGAATTTGAATTTGCTTGTGGCTTATAATTCCTTATACTGAGCTTTAGGCATGTCCTTTTTTTTCTTTTCCTTTTTTTTTAAAGAGTGAGTACAACTTCCCTCCTCTTATTGACTTCTTGAAAAATTTCTCATATGTTGAATTTTCTTGCCTATTGCCTACGCCAGGGCATGTTTTGAGGGCCTGTGTCATTTAGAGCCCTGCAGTCCTTGTGACTATATAAGCAACCATTGGCACTGGGTTTAAAGCTGCTGTTGTGGGAAACAGCCACAAGGCGGCAGCATTATTACGTTCTCAACTCTTGTTACTAGGGCAACTGAGTCTTCCTGGAGGCAGTTTTCCAAGGTTGTAAATTAGAGTGGAATGTGCTGGGACAAGCCCCAGAAGTTTATGTCTCCTTACTTATGTTTGTTTTTTAAACTTAATTTATACTTCTTGTCAGAGTAAATTTGATTAGAGTGTTTTGATTGTCTGGCTGTACAGAATCTGCTCAATGATTCATACATACGTCTCTTCATCTTCGGATCCTGTTACCATGTATGTGATCACAAAATATATATTTTCAAGGTATTGGTGATTATATAATTCATATAGTTTATCTGTTATATGTTTATATACATTTAACATACATTAGTATATGTATGTTAACCCCATAGTCCTAATTTACCCATCCTCCCACCTTTCATTTTGGCTAACCATTAGTTTCTTTGGTAAGTCTGTGAGTGTGTTTTTCTGTGGAAATATGTTCATTGGTAGCAATCTTAGGATAACATGTATAAATGATATCATAGGATGTTTGTCATACCCTTTTCACTTACTTAACCTTATATGATTATTTCTAGGCTCAACTGTAGTCCTGAAAACGGCATTGTTCATTTTTTTCGCGAGGCTACTATTACATTTGGTACGTATACCACTTCGTCTTTGTCCATTCATCTGTTTATGGACCTATTTTCTGCTTCCATGTCTTGGCTATTTCAATATTGCTGCAGTGCACATTGGCCTGCCTGTGTTTTTCAGATTCTGGTGGTCTTAGGTTATAGGCCCAAAAGGTGCCATGCCGCATCATATGGTAGCTCAATTTTTACCTTTTCAAGCATCTCCATTCAGTTTGCATTAGTGTTGTTACCACGTTACATCCCAGCAGCAGCTTGAAGGTACACAGTTCTCTAAAACCCCTTCAGCATTTATCGTTTGTAGACTTTTTGCTGATGGTTATGACTGGTGTGAGCTGAAACCTTTTTGAATTTGAATTTGCATGTGGCTAATAATTCCTTATACTGAGCTTTAGGCATGTCCTTTTTTTGTTTTCCTTTTTTTTAAAGAGTGAGTACAACTTCCCTCCTCTTATTGACTTCTTGAAAAATTTCTCATGTGTTGAATTTTCTTGCCTATTCCCTACCCCAGGACATTTCTTGAGGGCCTGTGTCATTTACAGCCCTGCAGTCCTTGTGACTATGTAGGCAACCATTGGCACTGGGTTTAAAGCTGCTGCTGTGGGAAACAGCTACATGGCGGCAGCATTATTACGTCCTCAACTCTTGTTAATGGGGCAAAAGACTCTTCCTGGAGGTAGTGTTCCAAGGTTGGAAATTAGAGTGGAATGTGCTGGGACAAGCCCCCAGAAGTTTATCTCTCCTTACTTAAGTTTGTTTTTTAAATTTAATTTCTATTTCTTATCGGAGTAAATCTGATTAGAGTGTTTTGATTTTCTGGCTGTACAGAATCTGCTCATTGATTCATATTTATGTTTCTTCATCTTCGGATCCTGTTACCATGTATGTGATTACAGAATATATATTTTAAAGGTATTCGTGATTATATAATTCATATACTTTATATGTTATATGTTTATATACATTTAACATACATTAGTATATGTATGTTAACCCCATAGTCCTAATTTACCCATCCTCCCACCTTTCATTTTGGCTAACCATTAGTTTATTTGATAAGTCTGTGAGTGTCTTTTTCTGTGGAAATATGTTCATTGGTAGCAATTTTACGATAACATATATAAATGACATCATAGGATATTTGTCATACCCTTTTCACTTACTTAACGTTATATGATTATTTCTAGGCTCAACTGTAGTCCTGAAAACGGCATTGTTCATTTTTTTCACGAGCCTACTATTCCATTCTGTCCATATACCACTTCGTCTTTGTCCATACATCTGTTTATGGACCTTTTTTTTTCCTTCCATGTCTTGGCTATTTCAATGTTGCTGCAGTGCACATTTACCTGCCTCTGTCTTTCCGATTCTGGTGGTCTTAGGTTATAGGCCCAAAAGGTGCCCTGCCGCATCATATGGTAGCTCAATTTTTACCTTTTCAAGCAGCTCCATTTAGTTTGCGTTAGTGCTGTTGCCACTTTACATCCCACCAGCAACTAGAAGGTACACAGTTCTCTAAAACCCCTTCAGCATTTATAGTTTGTAGACATTTTGCTGATGGTCATGACTCTTGTGAGCTTAAACCTTTTTGAATTTGAATATGTATGTGGCTAATAATTCCTTATACTGAGCTTTAGGCATGTCCTTTTTTTTGTTTTCCTTTTTTTTAAAGAGTGAGTACAACTTCCCTCTTCTTATTGACTTCTTGAAAAATTTCTCATGTGTTGAATTTTCTTGCCTATTCCCTACACCAGGGCATGTTTTGTGGGCCTGTGTCATTTACAGCCCTGCAGTCCTTGTGACTATAGAAGCAACCGTTGGCACTGGGTTTAAAGCTGCTGTTGTGGGAAAGAGCCACGAGGCGGCAGCATTATTACATTCTCAACTCTTGTTACTAGGGCAACTGAGTCTTCCTGGAGGTAGTGTTCCGAGGTTGTAAGTTAGAGTGGAATGTGCTGGGACAAGCCCCCAGAAGTTTATGTCTCCTTACGTATGTTTGTTTTTTAAATTTAATTTTTATTTCTTATCGGAGTAAATTTGATTAGAGTGTTTAGATTGTCTGGCTATACAGAATCTGCTCAATGATTCATACGTATCTCTGTTCATCTTTCCATCCTGTTACCACGTATGTGATTACAGAATGTATATTTTAAAGGTATTCGTGATTATATAATTCATATAGTTTATCTGTTATATGTTTATATACATTTAACATACATTAGTATATGTATGTTAACCCCATAGTCCTAATTTACTCATCCTCCCACCTTTCATTTTGGCTAACCATTAGTTTATTTGATAAGTCTGTGAGTGTGTTTTTCTGTGGAAATATGTTCATTGGTAGCAATCTTAGGATAACATGTATAAGTGATATCATAGGATATTTGTCATACCCTTTACACTTACTTAACGTTATATGATTATTTCTAGGCTCAACTGTAGTCCTGAAAACGGCATTGTTCATTTTTTTCACGAGGCTACTATTCCATTCTGTCCATATACCACTTCTTCTTTTTCCCGTCATCTGTTTATGGACCTTTTTTTTGCTTCCATGTCTTGGGTATTTCAATATTGCTGCAGTGCACATTTGCCTGCCTCTGTCTTTCCTATTCTGGTGGTCTTAGGTTATAGGCCCAAAAGATGCTCTGCCGCATCATATGATAGCTGAATTTTTACCTTTTCAAGCAGCTCCATTCAGTTTTCGTTAGTGCTGTTACCACTTTACATCCCTCCAGCAGCGAGGAGGTATGAGTTGGCTAAAACCCATTCAGCATTTATAGTTTGTAGACTTTTTGCTGTTATCCATTTGACTGGTGTCAGCTGAAACCTTTTTGGAGGTTGGATACGCATTGGGCTAATAATTCCTTATACTGAGCTTTAGGCATATCCTTTTTCTTCTTTTCCTTTTTTTGTTAAAGTGTGAGTACAACTTCCCTCTTCATATTGACTACTTGAAAAATTTCTCATGTGTTGAATTTTCTTTCCTATTCCCTACCCCAATGCATTTTTGAGGGCAGGTGTCATTTAGAGCCCTGCAGTCCTTGTGACTATTAAGCAACCATTAGCACTGGGCTTAAAGCTGCTGCTGTGGGAAACAGCCACAAGGCGGCAGCATAATTACGTTCTCAACTCTTATTACTAGGGCAAAAGAGTCTTCCTCGAGGTAGTGTTCTGAGGTTGTGAATTAGAGTGGGATGTGCTGGGACAAGCCCCCAGAAGTTTATGTCTCCTTACCTATGTTTGTTTTTAAATTTAATTTCTATTTCTTATCGGAGTAAATTTGATTAGAGTGTTTTGATGGTCTGGCTGTACAGAATCTGCTCAATGATTTCTACTAATGTCTGTTCATCTTCAGATCCTGTTACCATGTATGTGATAACAGAATGTATATTTTAAAGGTATTGGTGATTATATAATTTATACAGTTTATATGTTATATGTTTATATACATTTAACATATATTAGTATATGTATGTTAACCCCATAGTCCTAATTTACCAATCCTCCCACCTTTCATTTTGGCTAACCATTAGTTTATTTCATAAGTCTGTGAGTGTCTTTTTCTGTGGAAATATGTTCATTGGTAGCAATCTTAGGATAACATGTATAAATGATATCATAGGATATTTGTCATACCCTTTTGACTTACTTAACCTTATATGATTATTTCTAGGCTCAACTGTAGTCCTGAAAACTGCATTGTTCATTTTTTTCCCGAGGCTACTATTCCATTCTTTCCATATACCACTTCTTCTTTTTCCATTCACCTGTTTATGGACCTTTTCTTTGCTTCCATGTCTTGGCTATTTCAATATTGCTGCAGTGCACATTTGCCTGCCTCTGTGTTTCTGATTCTGGTGGTCTTAGGTTATAGGCCCAAAGGTGCCATGCCGCATCATATGGTAGCTCAATTTTTACCTTTTCAAGCAGCTCCGTTCAGTTTGCGTTAGTGCTGTTACGACTTTACATCCTACCAGCAGCTAGAAGGTACACAGTTCTCTAAAACCCCTTCAGCATTTATAGTTTGTAGACTTTTTGCTGATGGTCATGACTGGTGTGAGCTGAAACCTTTTTGAATTTGAATTTGCATGTGGCTAATAATTCCTTATACTGAGCTTTAGGCATGTCCTTTTTTTGTTTTCCTTTTTTTTAAAGAGTGAGTACAACTTCCCTCCTCTTATTGACTTCTTGAAAAATTTCTCATGTGTTGAATTTTCTTGCCTCTTCCCTACCCCAGGGCATGTTTTGTGGGCCTGTGTCATTTACAGCCCTTCAGTCCTTGTGACTATATAACCAACCATTGGCACTGGGTTTAAAGCTGCTGTTGTGGGAAAGAGCCACAAGACGGCAGCATTATTACATTCTCAACTCTTGTTATTAGGGCAACAGAGTCTTCCTGGACGTAGTGTTCCCAGGTTGTAAATTAGAGAGGAATGTCCTGGGACAAGCCCCCAGAAGTTTATGTCTCCTTACTTATGTTTGTTTTTTAAATTTAATTTCTATTTCTTATCGGAGTAAATTTGATTAGAGTGTTTTGATTGTCTGGCTGTACAGAATCTGCTCAATGATTCATACATACGTCTGTTCATCTTCGGATACTGTTACCATGTATGTGATCACAAAATGTATATTTTGAAGGTATTGGTGATGATATAATTCATGTAATTTATATGTTATACGTTTATATACATTTAACATACATTAGTATATGTATGTTAACCCCATAGTCCTAATTTACCCATCCTCCCACCTTTGATTTTGGCTAACCATTAGTTTATTTGATATGTCTGTGAGTGTCTTTTTCTGTGGAAATATGTTCATTGGTAGCAATTTTACGATAACATATATAAATGACATCATAGGATATTTGTCATACCCTTTTCACTTACTTAACGTTATATGATTATTTCTAGGCTCAACTGTAGTCCTGAAAACGGCATTGTTCATTTTTTTCACGAGCCTACTATTCCATTCTGTCCATATACCACTTCGTCTTTGTCCATACATATGTTTATGGACCTTTATTTTTCCTTCCATGTCTTGGCTATTTCAATGTTGCTGCAGTGCACATTTGCCTGCCTCTGTCTTTCCGATTCTGGTGGTCTTAGGTTATAGGCCCAAAAGGTGCCCTGCCGCATCATATGGTAGCTCAATTTTTACCTTTTCAAGCAGCTCCATTTAGTTTGCGTTAGTGCTGTTGCCACTTTACATCCCACCAGCAACTAGAAGGTACACAGTTCTCTAAAACCCCTTCAGCATTTATAGTTTGTAGACTTTTTGCTGATGGTCATGACTCTTGTGAGCTTAAACCTTTTTGAATTTGAATATGTATGTGGCTAATAATTCCTTATACTGAGCTTTAGGCATGTCTTTTTTTTGTTTTCCTTTTTTTTAAAGAGTGAGTACAACTTCCATCCTCTTATTGACTTCTTGAAAAATTTCTCATGTGTTGAATTTTCTTGCCTATTCCCTACACCAGGGCATGTTTTGTGGGCCTGTGTCATTTACAGCCCTGCAGTCCTTGTGACTATAGAAGCAACCGTTGGCACTGGGTTTAAAGCTGCTGTTGTGGGAAAGAGCCACAAGGCGGCAGCATTATTACATTCTCAACTCTTGTTACTAGGGCAACTGAGTCTTCCTGGAGGTAGTGTTCCGAGGTTGTAAGTTAGAGTGGAATGTGCTGGGACAAGCCCCCAGAAGTTTATGTCTCCTTACGTATGTTTGTTTTTTAAATTTAATTTTTATTTCTTATCGGAGTAAATTTGATTAGAGTGTTTAGATTGTCTGGCTATACAGAATCTGCTCAATGATTCATACGTATCTCTGTTCATCTTTCCATCCTGTTACCACGTATGTGATTACAGAATGTATATTTTAAAGGTATTTGTGATTATATAATTCATATAGTTTATCTGTTATATGTTTATATAAATTTAACATACATTAGTATATGTATGTTAACCCCATAGTCCTAATTTACTCATCCTCCCACCTTTCATTTTGGCTAACCATTAGTTTATTTGATAAGTCTGTGAGTGTGTTTTTCTGTGGAAATATGTTCATTGGTAGCAATCTTAGGATAACATGTATAAGTGATATCATAGGATATTTGTCATACCCTTTTCACTTACTGAACGTTATATGATTATTTCTAGGCTCAACTGTAGTCCTGAAAACGGCATTGTTCATTTTTTTCACGAGGCTACTATTCCATTCTGTCCATATACCACTTCTTCTTTTTCCCGTCATCTGTTTATGGACCTTTTTTTTGCTTCCATGTCTTGGGTATTTCAGTATTGCTGCAGTGCACATTTGCCTGCCTCTGTCTTTCCTATTCTGGTGGTCTTAGGTTATAGGCCCAAAAGATGCTCTGCCGCATCATATGATAGCTGAATTTTTACCTTTTCAAGCAGCTCCATTCAGTTTTCGTTAGTGCTGTTACCACTTTACATCCCTCCAGCAGCGAGGAGGTATGAGTTGGCTAAAACCCATTCAGCATTTATAGTTTGTAGACTTTTTGCTGTTATCCATTTGACTGGTGTCAGCTGAAACCTTTTTGGAGGTTGGATACGCATTGGGCTAATAATTCCTTATACTGAGCTTTAGGCATATCCTTTTTCTTCTTTTCCTTTTTTTGTTAAAGTGTGAGTACAACTTCCCTCTTCATATTGACTATTTGAAAAATTTCTCATGTGTTGAATTTTCTTTCCTATTCCCTACCCCAATGCATTTTTGAGGGCAGGTGTCATTTAGAGCCCTGCAGTCCTTGTGACTATTAAGCAACCATTAGCACTGGGCTTAAAGCTGCTGCTGTGGGAAACAGCCACAAGGCGGCAGCATAATTACGTTCTCAACTCTTATTACTAGGGCAAAAGAGTCTTCCTCGAGGTAGTGTTCCGAGGTTGTGAATTAGAGTGGGATGTGCTGGGACAAGCCCCCAGAAGTTTATGTCTCCTTACCTATGTTTGTTTTTAAATTTAATTTCTATTTCTTATCGGAGTAAATTTGATTAGAGTGTTTTGATGGTCTGGCTGTACAGAATCTGCTCAATGATTCCTACTAATGTCTGTTCATCTTCAGATCCTGTTACCATGTATGTGATAACAGAATGTATATTTTAAAGGTATTGGTGATTATATAATTTATACAGTTTATATGTTATATGTTTATATACATTTAACATATATTAGTATATGTATGTTAACCCCATAGTCCTAATTTACCAATCCTCCCACCTTTCATTTTGGCTAACCATTAGTTTATTTCATAAGTCTGTGAGTGTCTTTTTCTGTGGAAATATGTTCATTGGTAGCAATCTTAGGATAACATGTATAAATGATATCATAGGATATTTGTCATACCCTTTTGACTTACTTAACCTTATATGATTATTTCTAGGCTCAACTGTAGTTCTGAAAACTGCATTCTTCATTTTTTTCCCGAGGCTACTATTCCATTCTTTCCATATACCACTTCTTCTTTTTCCATTCACCTGTTTATGGACCTTTTCTTTGCTTCCATGTCTTGGCTATTTCAATATTGCTGCAGTGCACATTTGCCTGCCTCTGTGTTTCTGATTCTGGTGGTCTTAGGTTATAGGCCCAAAGGTGCCATGCCGCATCATATGGTAGCTCAATTTTTACCTTTTCAAGCAGCTCCGTTCAGTTTGCGTTAGTGCTGTTACGACTTTACATCCCACCAGCAGCTAGAAGGTACACAGTTCTCTAAAACCCCTTCAGCATTTATAGTTTGTAGACTTTTTGCTGATGGTCATGACTGGTGTGAGCTGAAACCTTTTTGAATTTGAATTTGCATGTGGCTAATAATTCCTTATACTGAGCTTTAGGCATATCCTTTTTTTGTTTTCCTTTTTTTTAAAGAGTGAGTACAACTTCCCTCCTCTTATTGACTTCTTGAAAAATTTCTCATGTGTTGAATTTTCTTGCCTATTCCGTACCCCAGGGCATGTTTTGTGGGCCTGTGTCATTTACAGCCCTGCAGTCCTTGTGACTATATAACCAACCATTGGCTCTGGGTTTAAAGCTGCTGTTGTGGGAAAGAGCCACAAGACGGCAGCATTATTACATTCTCAACTCTTGTTATTAGGGCAACAGAGTCTTCCTGGAGGTAGTGTTCCCAGGTTGTAAATTAGAGAGGAATGTCCTGGGACAAGCTCCCAGAAGTTTATGTCTCCTTACTTATGTTTGTTTTTTAAATTTAATTTCTATTTCTTATCGGAGTAAATTTCCTTAGAGTGTTTTGATTGTCTGGCTGTACAGAATCTGCTCAATGATTCATACATACGTCTGTTCATCTTCGGATACTGTTACCATGTATGTGATCACAAAATGTATATTTTGAAGGTATTGGTGATGATATAATTCATGTAATTTATATGTTATATGTTTATATACATTTAACATACATTAGTATATGTATGTTAACCCCATAGTCCTAATTTACCCATCCTCCCACCTTTCATTTTGGCTAACCATTAGTTTATTTGATAAGTCTGTGAGTGTCTTTTTCTGTGGAAATATGTTCATTGGTAGCAATCTTAGGATAACATGTATAAATGACATCATAGGCTGTTTGTCATACCCTTTTCACTTACTTAACCTTATATGATTATTTCAAGGCTCAACTGTAGTCCAGAAAACGGCATTGTTCATTTTTTTCCCGAGCTTACTATTCCATTCTGTCCATATACCACTTCTTCTTTTTCCATTCATATGTTTATGGACCTTTTTTTTTGCTTTCATGTCTTGGCTATTTCAATATTACTGCAGTGCACATTTGCCTGCCTCTGTCTTTCCGATCCTGGTGGTCTTCGTTTATAGGCTCAAAGGTGCCCTGCCGCATCATATGGTAGCTCAATTTTTACCTTGTAAAGCAGCTCCATTCAGTTCTTGTTAGTGCTTTTACCACTTTACATCCCACCAGCAGCTAGTAGGTATGAGTTGTCTAAAACCCATTCAGCATTTATAGTTTGTAGACTTTTTGCTAATGGCCATTTGACTGGTGTGAGCTGAAACCTTTTTGGAGGTTGGAAACACATGTGGCTAATAATTCCTTATACTGAGCTTTAACCATATCCTTTTTCTTCGTTTCCTTTTTTTGTTAAAGAGTAGGTACAACTTCCCTCCTCTCTTGACTTCTTGAAAAATTTCTCATGTGTTGAATTTTCCTGCCTGTTCCCTACCCCAGGGCATTTTTTGAAGGCAGGTGTCATTTAGAGCCCTGCATTCCTTGGGACTATTAAGCAACCATTAGCAGTGGGTTTAAAGCTGCTCTTGTGCGAAACAGCCACAACGCGGCAGCATTATTACGTTCTCAACTCTTGTTACTTGGGCAAAAGAGTCTTCCTGGAGGTAGGGTTCCGAGGTTGTAAATTAGAGTGGAATGTGCAGGGACAAGCCCCCAGAAGTTTATGTCTCCTTACTTATGTTTGTTTTTTAAATTTAGTTTCTATTTCTTATCGGAGTAAATTTGATTAGAGTGTGTTGATTGTCTGGCTGTACAGAATCTGCTCAATGATTCATACTTATGTCTGTTCACCTTTGGACCCTGTTACCATGTATGTGATTACAGAATGTATATTTTAAAGGTATTGGTGATTATATAATTCATATAATTTATCTGTTATATGTTTATATACATTTAACATACATTAGTATATGTATATTAACCCCATAGTCCTAATTTACCCATCCTCCCACCTTTCCTTTTGGCTAACCATTAGTTTACTTGATAAGTCTGTGAGTGTCTTTTTCTGTGGAAATATGTTCTTTGGTAGCAATCTTAGGATAACATGTATAAATGATATCATAGGATATTTGTCATACCCTTTTGACTTACTTAACCTTATATGATTATTTGTAGGCTCAACTGTAGTCGTGAAAACGGCATTGTTCCTTTTTTTCCCGAGGCTACTATTCCATTTGGTACGTATACCACTTCATCTTTGTCCATTCATTTGTTTATGGACCTTTTTTTTGCTTCCATGTCTTGGCTATTTCAATATTGTTGCAGTGCATATTTGCCTGCATCTGTCTTTCCGATTTTGGTGGTTTTATATTATAGGCCCAAAAGGTGCCCTGCCGCATCATATGTTAACTCAATTTTTACCTTTTCAAGCAGCTCCATTCAGTTTTCGTTAGTGCTCTTACCACTTTACATCCCACCGGCACCAAGAAGGTACACAGTTCTCTAAAACCCCTTCAGCATTTATAGTTTGTAGACTTTTTGCTGCTGGTCATGACTGGTGTGAGCTGAAACCTTATTGAATTTGAATTTGCATATGGCTAATAATTTCCTTTACTGAGCTTTAGGCATGCCCTTTTTTTCTTTTCCTTTTTTTTTAAAGAGTGAGTACAACCTCCCTCCTCTTATTGACTTCTTGAAAAATTTCTCATGTGTTGAATTTTCTTGCCTATTCCCTACCCCAGGGCATTTTTTGAGGGCCTGTGTCATTCACAGCCCTGCAGTCCTTGTGAGTCTATAAGCAACCATTGGCACTGGGTTTAAAGCTGCTGTTGTGGGAAATAGCCACAAGGCAGCAGCATTATTACGTTCTCAACACTTGTTACTAGGGCAGCAGAGTCTTCCTGGAGATAGTGTTCCGAGGTTGTAAACTAGAGTGGAATGTGCTGGGACAAGCCCCCAGAAGTTTATATCTCCTTACTTATGTTTGTTTTTTAAATATATTTTCTACTTCTTATCGGAGTAAATTTGATTAGAGTGTTTTGATTGTCTGGCTGTACAGAATCTGCTCAATGATTCATACATATGTCTGTTCATCTTCGGATCCTGTTACCATGTATGTGATTACAGAATGTATATTTTGAAGGGATTAGTGATTATATAATTCATATCATTTATATGTTATATGTTTATGTACATTTAACTTACATTAGTATATTTATGTTAACCCCATAGTTCTAATTTACCCATCCCCCCACCCTTCATTTTGGCTAACCATTAGTTTATTTGATAAGTCTGTGAGTGTCTTTTTCTGTGGAAATATGTTCATTGGTAGCAATCTTAAGATAACATGTATAAATGATATCATAGGACATTTGTCATACCCTTTTGACTTACTTATCGTTATATGATTAGTTCTAGGCTCAACTGTAGTCCTGAAAACGGTATTGTTCATTTTTTTCCCGAGGCTACTATTCCGTTCTGTCCATATACCACTTCTTCTTTTTCCCGTCATCTGTTTATGGACCTTTTTTTTGCTTCCATGTCTTGGCTCTTTCAATATTGCTGCAGTGCACATTTGCCTGCCTCTGTCTTTCCTATTCTGGTGGTCTTAGGTTATAGGCCCAAAAGGTGCCCTGCCGCATCATATGGTAGCTCAATTTTTACCTTTTCAAGCAGCTCCATTCAGTTTTCGTTAGTGCTGTTGCCACTTTACATCCCACCAGCAGCCAGAAGGTACACAATTCTCTAAAACCCCCTCAGCATTTATCGTTTGTAGACTTTTTGCTGATGGTTATGACTGGTGTGAACTGAAACCTTTTTGAATTTGAATTTGCTTGTGGCTTATAATTCCTTATACTGAGCTTTAGGCATGTCCTTTTTTTTCTTTTCCTTTTTTTTAAAGAGTGAGTACAACTTCCCTCCTCTTATTGACTTCTTGAAAAATTTCTCATATGTTGAATTTTCTTGCCTATTGCCTACGCCAGGGCATGTTTTGAGGGCCTGTGTCATTTAGAGCCCTGCAGTCCTTGTGATTATATAAGCAACCATTGGCACTGGGTTTAAAGCTGCTGTTGTGGGAAACAGCCACAAGGCGGCAGCATTATTACGTTCTCAACTCTTGTTACTAGGGCAACTGAGTCTACCTTGAGGCAGTTTTCCAAGGTTGTAAATTAGAGTAGAATGTGCTGGGACAAGCCCCAGAAGTTTATGTCTCCTTACTTATGTTTGTTTTTTAAACTTAATTTATATTTCTTGTCGGAGTAAATTTGATTAGAGTGTTTTGATTGTCTGGCTGTACAGAATCTGCTCAATGATTCATACATACGTCTGTTCATCTTCGGATACTGTTACCATGTATGTGATCACAAAATGTATATTTTGAAGGTATTGGTGATGATATAATTCATGTAATTTATATGTTATATGTTTATATACATTTAACATACATTAGTATATGTATGTTAACCCCATAGTCCTAATTTACCCATCCTCCCACCTTTCATTTTGGCTAACCATTAGTTTATTTGATAAGTCTGTGAGTGTCTTTTTCTGTGGAAATATGTTCATTGGTAGCAATCTTAGGATAACATGTATAAATGATATCATAGGCTGTTTGTCATACCCTTTTCACTTACTTAACCTTATATGATTATTTCAAGGCTCAACTGTAGTCCAGAAAACGGCATTGTTCATTTTTTTCCCGAGCTCACTATTCCATTCTGTCCATATACCACTTCTTCTTTTTCCATTCATATGTTTATGGACCTTTTTTTTTGCTTTCATGTCTTGGCTATTTCAATATTACTGCAGTGCACATTTGCCTGCCTCTGTCTTTCCGATCCTGGTGGTCTTCGTTTATAGGCTCAAAGATGCCCTGCCGCATCATATGGTAGCTCAATTTTTACCTTGTAAAGCAGCTCCATTCAGTTCTTGTTAGTGCTTTTACCACTTTACATCCCACCAGCAGCTAGTAGGTATGAGTTGTCTAAAACCCATTCAGCATTTATAGTTTGTAGACTTTTTGCTAATGGCCATTTGACTGGTGTGAGCTGAAACCTTTTTGGAGGTTGGAAACACATGTGGCTAATAATTCCTTATACTGAGCTTTAACCATATCCTTTTTCTTCGTTTCCTTTTTTTGTTAAAAAGTAGGTACAACTTCCCTCCTCTCTTGACTTCTTGAAAAATTTCTCATGTGTTGAATTTTCCTGCCTATTCCCTACCCCAGGGCATTTTTTGAGGGCAGGTGTCATTTAGAGCCCTGCATTCCTTGGGACTATTAAGCAACCATTAGCAGTGGGTTTAAAGCTGCTCTTGTGCGAAACAGCCACAAGGCGGCAGCATTATTACGTTCTCAACTCTTGTTACTTGGGCAAAAGAGTCTTCCTGGAGGTAGGGTTCCGAGGTTGTAAATTAGAGTGGAATGTGCAGGGACAAGCCCCCAGAAGTTTATGTCTCCTTACTTATGTTTGTTTTTTAAATTTAGTTTCTATTTCTTATCGAGGTAAATTTGATTAGAGTGTGTTGATTGTCTGGCTGTACAGAATCTGCTCAATGATTCATACTTATGTCTGTTCACCTTTGGACCCTGTTACCATGTATGTGATTACAGAATGTATATTTTAAAGGTATTGGTGATTATATAATTCATATAATTTATCTGTTATATGTTTATATACATTTAACATACATTAGTATATGTATATTAACCCCATAGTCCTAATTTACCCATCCTCCCACCTTTCCTTTTGGCTAACCATTAGTTTACTTGATAAGTCTGTGAGTGTCTTTTTCTGTGGAAATATGTTCATTGGTAGCAATCTTAGGATAACATGTATAAATGATATCATAGGATATTTGTCATACCCTTTTGACTTACTTAACCTTATATGATTATTTGTAGGCTCAACTGTAGTCGTGAAAACGGCATTGTTCCTTTTTTTCCCGAGGCTACTATTCCATTTGGTACGTATACCACTTCATCTTTGTCCATTCATTTGTTTATGGACCTTTTTTTTGCTTCCATGTCTTGGCTATTTCAATATTGTTGCAGTGCATATTTGCCTGCATCTGTCTTTCCGATTTTGGTGGTTTTATATTATAGGCCCAAAAGGTGCCCTGCCGCATCATATGTTAACTCAATTTTTACCTTTTCAAGCAGCTCCATTCAGTTTTCGTTAGTGCTCTTACCACTTTACATCCCACCGGCACCAAGAAGGTACACAGTTCTCTAAAACCCCTTCAGCATTTATAGTTTGTAGACTTTTTGCTGCTGGTCATGACTGGTGTGAGCTGAAACCTTATTGAATTTGAATTTGCATATGGCTAATAATTTCCTTTACTGAGCTTTAGGCATGCCCTTTTTTTCTTTTCCTTTTTTTTTAAAGAGTGAGTACAACCTCCCTCCTCTTATTGACTTCTTGAAAAATTTCTCATGTGTTGAATTTTCTTGCCTATTCCCTACCCCAGGGCATTTTTTGAGGGCCTGTGTCATTTACAGCCCTGCAGTCCTTGTGAGTCTATAAGCAACCATTGGCACTGGGTTTAAAGCTGCTGTTGTGGGAAATAGCCACAAGGCAGCAGCATTATTACGTTCTCAACACTTGTTACTAGGGCAGCAGAGTCTTCCTGGAGGTAGTGTTCCGAGGTTGTAAACTAGAGTGGAATGTGCTGGGACAAGCCCCCAGAAGTTTATATCTCCTTACTTATGTTTGTTTTTTAAATTTATTTTCTACTTCTTATCGGAGTAAATTTGATTAGAGTGTTTTGATTGTCTGGCTGTACAGAGTCTGCTCAATGATTCATACATATGTCTGTTCATCTTCGGAACCTGTTACCATGTATGTGATTACAGAATGTATATTTTGAAGGGATTGGTGATTATATAATTCATATCATTTATATGTTATATGTTTATGTACATTTAACTTACATTAGTATATTCATGTTAACCCCATAGTCCTAATTTACCCATCCCCCCACCTTTCATTTTGGCTAACCATTAGTTTATTTGATAAGTCTGTGAGTGTCTTTTTCTGTGGAAATATGTTCATTGGTAGCAATCTTAGGATAACATGTATAAATGATATCATAGGACATTTGTCATACCCTTTTGACTTACTTATCGTTATATGATTATTTCTAGGCTCAACTGTAGTCCTGAAAACGGCATTGTTCATTTTTTTCCCGAGGCTACTATTCCATTCTGTCCATATACCACTTCTTCTTTTTCCCGTCATCTGTTTATGGACCTTTTTTTGCTTCCATGTCTTGGCTCTTTCAATATTGCTGCAGTGCACATTTGCCTGCCTCTGTCTTTCCGATTCTGGTGGTCTTAGGTTATAGGCCCAAAAGGTGCCCTGCCGCATCATATGGTAGCTCAATTTTTACCTTTTCAAGCACAGCTCCATTCAGTTTGCGTTAGTGCTGTTGCCACTTTACATCCCACCAGCAGCCAGAAGGTACACAGTTCTCTAAAACCCCCTCAGCATTTATCGTTTGTAGACTTTTTGCTGATGGTCATGACTGGTGTGAACTGAAACCTTTTTGAATTTGAATTTGCTTGTGGCTTATAATTCCTTATACTGAGCTTTAGGCATGTCCTTTTTTTTCTTTTCCTTTTTTTTTTAAAGAGTGAGTACAACTTCCCTCCTCTTATTGACTTCTTGAAAAATTTCTCATATGTTGAATTTTCTTGCCTATTGCCTACGCCAGGGCATGTTTTGAGGGCCTGTGTCATTTAGAGCCCTGCAGTCCTTGTGACTATATAAGCAACCATTGGCACTGGGTTTAAAGCTGCTGTTGTGGGAAACAGCCACAAGGCGGCAGCATTATTACGTTCTCAACTCTTGTTACTAGGGCAACTGAGTCTTCCTGGAGGCAGTTTTCCAAGGTTGTAAATTAGAGTGGAATGTGCTGGGACAAGCCCCAGAAGTTTATGTCTCCTTACTTATGTTTGTTTTTTAAACTTAATTTATACTTCTTGTCGGAGTAAATTTGATTAGAGTGTTTTGATTGTCTGGCTGTACAGAATCTGCTCAATGATTCATACATATGTCTGTTCATCTTCGGATCCTGTTACCATGTATGTGATCACAAAATATATATTTTCAAGGTATTGGTGATTATATAATTCATATAGTTTATCTGTTATATGTTTATATACATTTAACATACATTAGTATATGTATGTTAACCCCATAGTCCTAATTTACCCATCCTCCCACCTTTCATTTTGGCTAACCATTAGTTTCTTTGGTAAGTCTGTGAGTGTGTTTTTCTGTGGAAATATGTTCATTGGTAGCAATCTTAGGATAACATGTATAAATGATATCATAGGATGTTTGTCATACCCTTTTCACTTACTTAACCTTATATGATTATTTCTAGGCTCAACTGTAGTCCTGAAAACGGCATTGTTCATTTTTTTCGCGAGGCTACTATTACATTTGGTATGTATACCACTTCGTCTTTGTCCATTCATCTGTTTATGGACCTATTTTCTGCTTCCATGTCTTGGCTATTTCAATATTGCTGCAGTGCACATTGGCCTGCCTGTGTTTTCCAGATTCTGGTGGTCTTAGGTTATAGGCCCAAAAGGTGCCATGCCGCATCATATGGTAGCTCAATTTTTACCTTTTCAAGCATCTCCATTCAGTTTGCATTAGTGTTGTTACCACGTTACATTCCAGCAGCAGCTTGAAGGTACACAGTTCTCTAAAACCCCTTCAGCATTTATCGTTTGTAGACTTTTTGCTGATGGTTATGACTGGTGTGAGCTGAAACCTTTTTGAATTTGAATTTGCATGTGTCTAATAATTCCTTATACTGAGCTTTAGGCATGTCCTTTTTTTGTTTTCCTTTTTTTTAAAGAGTGAGTACAACTTCCCTCCTCTTATTGACTTCTTGAAAAATTTCTCATGTGTTGAATTTTCTTGCCTATTCCCTACCCCAGGGCATTTCTTGAGGGCCTGTGTCATTTACAGCCCTGCAGTCCTTGTGACTATGTAGGCAACCATTGGCACTGGGTTTAAAGCTGCTGCTGTGGGAAACAGCCACATGGCGGCAGCATTATTACGTCCTCAACTCTTGTTAATGGGGCAAAAGACTCTTCCTGGAGGTAGTGTTCCAAGGTTGGAAATTAGAGTGGAATGTGCTGGGACAAGCCCCCAGAAGTTTATCTCTCCTTACTTATGTTTGTTTTTTAAATTTAATTTCTATTTCTTATCGGAGTAAATCTGATTAGAGTGTTTTGATTTTCTGGCTGTACAGAATCTGCTCATTGATTCATATTTATGTTTCTTCATCTTCGGATCCTGTTACCATGTATGTGATTACAGAATATATATTTTAAAGGTATTCGTGATTATATAATTCATATACTTTATATGTTATATGTTTATATACATTTAACATACATTAGTATATGTATGTTAACCCCATAGTCCTAATTTACCCATCCTCCCACCTTTCATTTTGGCTAACCATTAGTTTATTTGATAAGTCTGTGAGTGTCTTTTTCTGTGGAAATATGTTCATTGGTAGCAATTTTACGATAACATATATAAATGACATCATAGGATATTTGTCATACCCTTTTCACTTACTTAACGTTATATGATTATTTCTAGGCTCAACTGTAGTCCTGAAAACGGCATTGTTCATTTTTTTCACGAGCCTACTATTCCATTCTGTCCATATACCACTTCGTCTTTGTCCATACATCTGTTTATGGACCTTTTTTTTTCCTTCCATGTCTTGGCTATTTCAATGTTGCTGCAGTGCACATTTGCCTGCCTCTGTCTTTCCGATTCTGGTGGTCTTAGGTTATAGGCCCAAAAGGTGCCCTGCCGCATCATATGGTAGCTCAATTTTTACCTTTTCAAGCAGCTCCATTCAGTTTGCGTTAGTGCTGTTGCCACTTTACATCCCACCAGCAACTAGAAGGTACACAGTTCTCTAAAACCCCTTCAGCATTTATAGTTTGTAGACTTTTTGCTGATGGTCATGACTCTTGTGAGCTTAAACCTTTTTGAATTTGAATATGTATGTGGCTAATAATTCCTTATACTGAGCTTTAGGCATGTCCTTTTTTTTGTTTTCCTTTTTTTTAAATAGTGAGTACAACTTCCCTCCTCTTATTGACTTCTTGAAAAATTTCTCATGTGTTGAATTTTCTTGCCTATTCCCTACCCCAGGGCATGTTTTGTGGGCCTGTGTCATTTACAGCCCTGCAGTCCTTGTGACTATATAACCAACCATTGGCACTGGGTTTAAAGCTGCTGTTGTGGGAAAGAGCCACAAGACGGCAGCATTATTACATTCTCAACTCTTGTTATTAGGGCAACAGAGTTTTCCTGGAGGTAGTGTTCCCAGGTTGTAAATTAGAGAGGAATGTCCTGGGACAAGCCCCCAGAAGTTTATGTCTCCTTACTTATGTTTGTTTTTTAAATTTAATTTCTATTTCTTATCGGAGTAAATTTGATTAGAGTGTTTTGATTGTCTGGCTGTACAGAATCTGCTCAATGATTCATACATACGTCTGTTCATCTTCGGATACTGTTACCATGTATGTGATCACAAAATGTATATTTTGAAGGTATTGGTGATGATATAATTCATGTAATTTATATGTTATATGTTTATATACATTTAACATACATTAGTATATGTATGTTAACCCCATAGTCCTAATTTACCCATCCTCCCACCTTTCATTTTGGCTAACCATTAGTTTATTTGATAAGTCTGTGAGTGTCTTTTTCTGTGGAAATATGTTCATTGGTAGCAATCTTAGGATAACATGTATAAATGATATCATAGGCTGTTTGTCATACCCTTTTCACTTACTTAACCTTATATGATTATTTCAAGGCTCAGCTGTAGTCCAGAAAACGGCATTGTTCATTTTTTTCCCGAGCTTACTATTCCATTCTGTCCATATACCACTTCTTCTTTTTCCATTCATATGTTTATGGACCTTTTTTTTTGCTTTCATGTCTTGGCTATTTCAATATTACTGCAGTGCACATTTGCCTGCCTCTGTCTTCCCGATCCTGGTGGTCTTCGTTTATAGGCTCAAAGGTGCCCTGCCGCATCATATGGTAGCTCAATTTTTACCTTGTAAAGCAGCTCCATTCAGTTCTTGTTAGTGCTTTTACCACTTTACATCCCACCAGCAGCTAGTAGGTATGAGTTGTCTAAAACCCATTCAGCATTTATAGTTTGTAGACTTTTTGCTAATGGCCATTTGACTGGTGTGAGCTGAAACCTTTTTGGAGGTTGGAAACGCATGTGGCTAATAATTCCTTATACTGAGCTTTAACCATATCCTTTTTCTTTGTTTCCTTTTTTTGTTAAAGAGTAGGTACAACTTCCCTCCTCTCTTGACTTCTTGAAAAATTTCTCATGTGTTGAATTTTCCTGCCTATTCCCTACCCCAGGGCATTTTTTGAGGGCAGGTGTCATTTAGAGCCCTGCATTCCTTGGGACTATTAAGCAACCATTAGCAGTGGGTTTAAAGCTGCTCTTGTGCGAAACAGCCACAAGGCGGCAGCATTATTACGTTCTCAACTCTTGTTACTTGGGCAAAAGAGTCTTCCTGGAGGTAGGGTTCCGAGGTTGTAAGTTAGAGTGGAATGTGCTGGGACAAGCCCCCAGAAGTTTATGTCTCCTTACGTATGTTTGTTTTTTAAATTTAATTTTTATTTCTTATCGGAGTAAATTTGATTAGAGTGTTTAGATTGTCTGGCTATACAGAATCTGCTCAATGATTCATACGTATCTCTGTTCATCTTTCCATCCTGTTACCACGTATGTGATTACAGAATGTATATTTTAAAGGTATTTGTGATTATATAATTCATATAGTTTATCTGTTATATGTTTATATAAATTTAACATACATTAGTATATGTATGTTAACCCCATAGTCCTAATTTACTCATCCTCCCACCTTTCATTTTGGCTAACCATTAGTTTATTTGATAAGTCTGTGAGTGTGTTTTTCTGTGGAAATATGTTCATTGGTAGCAATCTTAGGATAACATGTATAAGTGATATCATAGGATATTTGTCATACCCTTTTCACTTACTGAACGTTATATGATTATTTCTAGGCTCAACTGTAGTCCTGAAAACGGCATTGTTCATTTTTTTCACGAGGCTACTATTCCATTCTGTCCATATACCACTTCTTCTTTTTCCCGTCATCTGTTTATGGACCTTTTTTTTGCTTCCATGTCTTGGGTATTTCAGTATTGCTGCAGTGCACATTTGCCTGCCTCTGTCTTTCCTATTCTGGTGGTCTTAGGTTATAGGCCCAAAAGATGCTCTGCCGCATCATATGATAGCTGAATTTTTACCTTTTCAAGCAGCTCCATTCAGTTTTCGTTAGTGCTGTTACCACTTTACATCCCTCCAGCAGCGAGGAGGTATGAGTTGGCTAAAACCCATTCAGCATTTATAGTTTGTAGACTTTTTGCTGTTATCCATTTGACTGGTGTCAGCTGAAACCTTTTTGGAGGTTGGATACGCATTGGGCTAATAATTCCTTATACTGAGCTTTAGGCATATCCTTTTTCTTCTTTTCCTTTTTTTGTTAAAGTGTGAGTACAACTTCCCTCTTCATATTGACTATTTGAAAAATTTCTCATGTGTTGAATTTTCTTTCCTATTCCCTACCCCAATGCATTTTTGAGGGCAGGTGTCATTTAGAGCCCTGCAGTCCTTGTGACTATTAAGCAACCATTAGCACTGGGCTTAAAGCTGCTGCTGTGGGAAACAGCCACAAGGCGGCAGCATAATTACGTTCTCAACTCTTATTACTAGGGCAAAAGAGTCTTCCTCGAGGTAGTGTTCCGAGGTTGTGAATTAGAGTGGGATGTGCTGGGACAAGCCCCCAGAAGTTTATGTCTCCTTACCTATGTTTGTTTTTAAATTTAATTTCTATTTCTTATCGGAGTAAATTTGATTAGAGTGTTTTGATGGTCTGGCTGTACAGAATCTGCTCAATGATTCCTACTAATGTCTGTTCATCTTCAGATCCTGTTACCATGTATGTGATAACAGAATGTATATTTTAAAGGTATTGGTGATTATATAATTTATACAGTTTATATGTTATATGTTTATATACATTTAACATATATTAGTATATGTATGTTAACCCCATAGTCCTAATTTACCAATCCTCCCACCTTTCATTTTGGCTAACCATTAGTTTATTTCATAAGTCTGTGAGTGTCTTTTTCTGTGGAAATATGTTCATTGGTAGCAATCTTAGGATAACATGTATAAATGATATCATAGGATATTTGTCATACCCTTTTGACTTACTTAACCTTATATGATTATTTCTAGGCTCAACTGTAGTTCTGAAAACTGCATTCTTCATTTTTTTCCCGAGGCTACTATTCCATTCTTTCCATATACCACTTCTTCTTTTTCCATTCACCTGTTTATGGACCTTTTCTTTGCTTCCATGTCTTGGCTATTTCAATATTGCTGCAGTGCACATTTGCCTGCCTCTGTGTTTCTGATTCTGGTGGTCTTAGGTTATAGGCCCAAAGGTGCCATGCCGCATCATATGGTAGCTCAATTTTTACCTTTTCAAGCAGCTCCGTTCAGTTTGCGTTAGTGCTGTTACGACTTTACATCCCACCAGCAGCTAGAAGGTACACAGTTCTCTAAAACCCCTTCAGCATTTATAGTTTGTAGACTTTTTGCTGATGGTCATGACTGGTGTGAGCTGAAACCTTTTTGAATTTGAATTTGCATGTGGCTAATAATTCCTTATACTGAGCTTTAGGCATATCCTTTTTTTGTTTTCCTTTTTTTTAAAGAGTGAGTACAACTTCCCTCCTCTTATTGACTTCTTGAAAAATTTCTCATGTGTTGAATTTTCTTGCCTATTCCGTACCCCAGGGCATGTTTTGTGGGCCTGTGTCATTTACAGCCCTGCAGTCCTTGTGACTATATAACCAACCATTGGCTCTGGGTTTAAAGCTGCTGTTGTGGGAAAGAGCCACAAGACGGCAGCATTATTACATTCTCAACTCTTGTTATTAGGGCAACAGAGTCTTCCTGGAGGTAGTGTTCCCAGGTTGTAAATTAGAGAGGAATGTCCTGGGACAAGCTCCCAGAAGTTTATGTCTCCTTACTTATGTTTGTTTTTTAAATTTAATTTCTATTTCTTATCGGAGTAAATTTCCTTAGAGTGTTTTGATTGTCTGGCTGTACAGAATCTGCTCAATGATTCATACATACGTCTGTTCATCTTCGGATACTGTTACCATGTATGTGATCACAAAATGTATATTTTGAAGGTATTGGTGATGATATAATTCATGTAATTTATATGTTATATGTTTATATACATTTAACATACATTAGTATATGTATGTTAACCCCATAGTCCTAATTTACCCATCCTCCCACCTTTCATTTTGGCTAACCATTAGTTTATTTGATAAGTCTGTGAGTGTCTTTTTCTGTGGAAATATGTTCATTGGTAGCAATCTTAGGATAACATGTATAAATGACATCATAGGCTGTTTGTCATACCCTTTTCACTTACTTAACCTTATATGATTATTTCAAGGCTCAACTGTAGTCCAGAAAACGGCATTGTTCATTTTTTTCCCGAGCTTACTATTCCATTCTGTCCATATACCACTTCTTCTTTTTCCATTCATATGTTTATGGACCTTTTTTTTTGCTTTCATGTCTTGGCTATTTCAATATTACTGCAGTGCACATTTGCCTGCCTCTGTCTTTCCGATCCTGGTGGTCTTCGTTTATAGGCTCAAAGGTGCCCTGCCGCATCATATGGTAGCTCAATTTTTACCTTGTAAAGCAGCTCCATTCAGTTCTTGTTAGTGCTTTTACCACTTTACATCCCACCAGCAGCTAGTAGGTATGAGTTGTCTAAAACCCATTCAGCATTTATAGTTTGTAGACTTTTTGCTAATGGCCATTTGACTGGTGTGAGCTGAAACCTTTTTGGAGGTTGGAAACACATGTGGCTAATAATTCCTTATACTGAGCTTTAACCATATCCTTTTTCTTCGTTTCCTTTTTTTGTTAAAGAGTAGGTACAACTTCCCTCCTCTCTTGACTTCTTGAAAAATTTCTCATGTGTTGAATTTTCCTGCCTGTTCCCTACCCCAGGGCATTTTTTGAAGGCAGGTGTCATTTAGAGCCCTGCATTCCTTGGGACTATTAAGCAACCATTAGCAGTGGGTTTAAAGCTGCTCTTGTGCGAAACAGCCACAACGCGGCAGCATTATTACGTTCTCAACTCTTGTTACTTGGGCAAAAGAGTCTTCCTGGAGGTAGGGTTCCGAGGTTGTAAATTAGAGTGGAATGTGCAGGGACAAGCCCCCAGAAGTTTATGTCTCCTTACTTATGTTTGTTTTTTAAATTTAGTTTCTATTTCTTATCGGAGTAAATTTGATTAGAGTGTGTTGATTGTCTGGCTGTACAGAATCTGCTCAATGATTCATACTTATGTCTGTTCACCTTTGGACCCTGTTACCATGTATGTGATTACAGAATGTATATTTTAAAGGTATTGGTGATTATATAATTCATATAATTTATCTGTTATATGTTTATATACATTTAACATACATTAGTATATGTATATTAACCCCATAGTCCTAATTTACCCATCCTCCCACCTTTCCTTTTGGCTAACCATTAGTTTACTTGATAAGTCTGTGAGTGTCTTTTTCTGTGGAAATATGTTCTTTGGTAGCAATCTTAGGATAACATGTATAAATGATATCATAGGATATTTGTCATACCCTTTTGACTTACTTAACCTTATATGATTATTTGTAGGCTCAACTGTAGTCGTGAAAACGGCATTGTTCCTTTTTTTCCCGAGGCTACTATTCCATTTGGTACGTATACCACTTCATCTTTGTCCATTCATTTGTTTATGGACCTTTTTTTTGCTTCCATGTCTTGGCTATTTCAATATTGTTGCAGTGCATATTTGCCTGCATCTGTCTTTCCGATTTTGGTGGTTTTATATTATAGGCCCAAAAGGTGCCCTGCCGCATCATATGTTAACTCAATTTTTACCTTTTCAAGCAGCTCCATTCAGTTTTCGTTAGTGCTCTTACCACTTTACATCCCACCGGCACCAAGAAGGTACACAGTTCTCTAAAACCCCTTCAGCATTTATAGTTTGTAGACTTTTTGCTGCTGGTCATGACTGGTGTGAGCTGAAACCTTATTGAATTTGAATTTGCATATGGCTAATAATTTCCTTTACTGAGCTTTAGGCATGCCCTTTTTTTCTTTTCCTTTTTTTTTAAAGAGTGAGTACAACCTCCCTCCTCTTATTGACTTCTTGAAAAATTTCTCATGTGTTGAATTTTCTTGCCTATTCCCTACCCCAGGGCATTTTTTGAGGGCCTGTGTCATTCACAGCCCTGCAGTCCTTGTGAGTCTATAAGCAACCATTGGCACTGGGTTTAAAGCTGCTGTTGTGGGAAATAGCCACAAGGCAGCAGCATTATTACGTTCTCAACACTTGTTACTAGGGCAGCAGAGTCTTCCTGGAGATAGTGTTCCGAGGTTGTAAACTAGAGTGGAATGTGCTGGGACAAGCCCCCAGAAGTTTATATCTCCTTACTTATGTTTGTTTTTTAAATATATTTTCTACTTCTTATCGGAGTAAATTTGATTAGAGTGTTTTGATTGTCTGGCTGTACAGAATCTGCTCAATGATTCATACATATGTCTGTTCATCTTCGGATCCTGTTACCATGTATGTGATTACAGAATGTATATTTTGAAGGGATTAGTGATTATATAATTCATATCATTTATATGTTATATGTTTATGTACATTTAACTTACATTAGTATATTTATGTTAACCCCATAGTTCTAATTTACCCATCCCCCCACCCTTCATTTTGGCTAACCATTAGTTTATTTGATAAGTCTGTGAGTGTCTTTTTCTGTGGAAATATGTTCATTGGTAGCAATCTTAAGATAACATGTATAAATGATATCATAGGACATTTGTCATACCCTTTTGACTTACTTATCGTTATATGATTAGTTCTAGGCTCAACTGTAGTCCTGAAAACGGTATTGTTCATTTTTTTCCCGAGGCTACTATTCCGTTCTGTCCATATACCACTTCTTCTTTTTCCCGTCATCTGTTTATGGACCTTTTTTTTGCTTCCATGTCTTGGCTCTTTCAATATTGCTGCAGTGCACATTTGCCTGCCTCTGTCTTTCCTATTCTGGTGGTCTTAGGTTATAGGCCCAAAAGGTGCCCTGCCGCATCATATGGTAGCTCAATTTTTACCTTTTCAAGCAGCTCCATTCAGTTTTCGTTAGTGCTGTTGCCACTTTACATCCCACCAGCAGCCAGAAGGTACACAATTCTCTAAAACCCCCTCAGCATTTATCGTTTGTAGACTTTTTGCTGATGGTTATGACTGGTGTGAACTGAAACCTTTTTGAATTTGAATTTGCTTGTGGCTTATAATTCCTTATACTGAGCTTTAGGCATGTCCTTTTTTTTCTTTTCCTTTTTTTTAAAGAGTGAGTACAACTTCCCTCCTCTTATTGACTTCTTGAAAAATTTCTCATATGTTGAATTTTCTTGCCTATTGCCTACGCCAGGGCATGTTTTGAGGGCCTGTGTCATTTAGAGCCCTGCAGTCCTTGTGATTATATAAGCAACCATTGGCACTGGGTTTAAAGCTGCTGTTGTGGGAAACAGCCACAAGGCGGCAGCATTATTACGTTCTCAACTCTTGTTACTAGGGCAACTGAGTCTACCTTGAGGCAGTTTTCCAAGGTTGTAAATTAGAGTAGAATGTGCTGGGACAAGCCCCAGAAGTTTATGTCTCCTTACTTATGTTTGTTTTTTAAACTTAATTTATATTTCTTGTCGGAGTAAATTTGATTAGAGTGTTTTGATTGTCTGGCTGTACAGAATCTGCTCAATGATTCATACATACGTCTGTTCATCTTCGGATACTGTTACCATGTATGTGATCACAAAATGTATATTTTGAAGGTATTGGTGATGATATAATTCATGTAATTTATATGTTATATGTTTATATACATTTAACATACATTAGTATATGTATGTTAACCCCATAGTCCTAATTTACCCATCCTCCCACCTTTCATTTTGGCTAACCATTAGTTTATTTGATAAGTCTGTGAGTGTCTTTTTCTGTGGAAATATGTTCATTGGTAGCAATCTTAGGATAACATGTATAAATGATATCATAGGCTGTTTGTCATACCCTTTTCACTTACTTAACCTTATATGATTATTTCAAGGCTCAACTGTAGTCCAGAAAACGGCATTGTTCATTTTTTTCCCGAGCTCACTATTCCATTCTGTCCATATACCACTTCTTCTTTTTCCATTCATATGTTTATGGACCTTTTTTTTTGCTTTCATGTCTTGGCTATTTCAATATTACTGCAGTGCACATTTGCCTGCCTCTGTCTTTCCGATCCTGGTGGTCTTCGTTTATAGGCTCAAAGATGCCCTGCCGCATCATATGGTAGCTCAATTTTTACCTTGTAAAGCAGCTCCATTCAGTTCTTGTTAGTGCTTTTACCACTTTACATCCCACCAGCAGCTAGTAGGTATGAGTTGTCTAAAACCCATTCAGCATTTATAGTTTGTAGACTTTTTGCTAATGGCCATTTGACTGGTGTGAGCTGAAACCTTTTTGGAGGTTGGAAACACATGTGGCTAATAATTCCTTATACTGAGCTTTAACCATATCCTTTTTCTTCGTTTCCTTTTTTTGTTAAAAAGTAGGTACAACTTCCCTCCTCTCTTGACTTCTTGAAAAATTTCTCATGTGTTGAATTTTCCTGCCTATTCCCTACCCCAGGGCATTTTTTGAGGGCAGGTGTCATTTAGAGCCCTGCATTCCTTGGGACTATTAAGCAACCATTAGCAGTGGGTTTAAAGCTGCTCTTGTGCGAAACAGCCACAAGGCGGCAGCATTATTACGTTCTCAACTCTTGTTACTTGGGCAAAAGAGTCTTCCTGGAGGTAGGGTTCCGAGGTTGTAAATTAGAGTGGAATGTGCAGGGACAAGCCCCCAGAAGTTTATGTCTCCTTACTTATGTTTGTTTTTTAAATTTAGTTTCTATTTCTTATCGAGGTAAATTTGATTAGAGTGTGTTGATTGTCTGGCTGTACAGAATCTGCTCAATGATTCATACTTATGTCTGTTCACCTTTGGACCCTGTTACCATGTATGTGATTACAGAATGTATATTTTAAAGGTATTGGTGATTATATAATTCATATAATTTATCTGTTATATGTTTATATACATTTAACATACATTAGTATATGTATATTAACCCCATAGTCCTAATTTACCCATCCTCCCACCTTTCCTTTTGGCTAACCATTAGTTTACTTGATAAGTCTGTGAGTGTCTTTTTCTGTGGAAATATGTTCATTGGTAGCAATCTTAGGATAACATGTATAAATGATATCATAGGATATTTGTCATACCCTTTTGACTTACTTAACCTTATATGATTATTTGTAGGCTCAACTGTAGTCGTGAAAACGGCATTGTTCCTTTTTTTCCCGAGGCTACTATTCCATTTGGTACGTATACCACTTCATCTTTGTCCATTCATTTGTTTATGGACCTTTTTTTTGCTTCCATGTCTTGGCTATTTCAATATTGTTGCAGTGCATATTTGCCTGCATCTGTCTTTCCGATTTTGGTGGTTTTATATTATAGGCCCAAAAGGTGCCCTGCCGCATCATATGTTAACTCAATTTTTACCTTTTCAAGCAGCTCCATTCAGTTTTCGTTAGTGCTCTTACCACTTTACATCCCACCGGCACCAAGAAGGTACACAGTTCTCTAAAACCCCTTCAGCATTTATAGTTTGTAGACTTTTTGCTGCTGGTCATGACTGGTGTGAGCTGAAACCTTATTGAATTTGAATTTGCATATGGCTAATAATTTCCTTTACTGAGCTTTAGGCATGCCCTTTTTTTCTTTTCCTTTTTTTTTAAAGAGTGAGTACAACCTCCCTCCTCTTATTGACTTCTTGAAAAATTTCTCATGTGTTGAATTTTCTTGCCTATTCCCTACCCCAGGGCATTTTTTGAGGGCCTGTGTCATTTACAGCCCTGCAGTCCTTGTGAGTCTATAAGCAACCATTGGCACTGGGTTTAAAGCTGCTGTTGTGGGAAATAGCCACAAGGCAGCAGCATTATTACGTTCTCAACACTTGTTACTAGGGCAGCAGAGTCTTCCTGGAGGTAGTGTTCCGAGGTTGTAAACTAGAGTGGAATGTGCTGGGACAAGCCCCCAGAAGTTTATATCTCCTTACTTATGTTTGTTTTTTAAATTTATTTTCTACTTCTTATCGGAGTAAATTTGATTAGAGTGTTTTGATTGTCTGGCTGTACAGAGTCTGCTCAATGATTCATACATATGTCTGTTCATCTTCGGAACCTGTTACCATGTATGTGATTACAGAATGTATATTTTGAAGGGATTGGTGATTATATAATTCATATCATTTATATGTTATATGTTTATGTACATTTAACTTACATTAGTATATTCATGTTAACCCCATAGTCCTAATTTACCCATCCCCCCACCTTTCATTTTGGCTAACCATTAGTTTATTTGATAAGTCTGTGAGTGTCTTTTTCTGTGGAAATATGTTCATTGGTAGCAATCTTAGGATAACATGTATAAATGATATCATAGGACATTTGTCATACCCTTTTGACTTACTTATCGTTATATGATTATTTCTAGGCTCAACTGTAGTCCTGAAAACGGCATTGTTCATTTTTTTCCCGAGGCTACTATTCCATTCTGTCCATATACCACTTCTTCTTTTTCCCGTCATCTGTTTATGGACCTTTTTTTGCTTCCATGTCTTGGCTCTTTCAATATTGCTGCAGTGCACATTTGCCTGCCTCTGTCTTTCCGATTCTGGTGGTCTTAGGTTATAGGCCCAAAAGGTGCCCTGCCGCATCATATGGTAGCTCAATTTTTACCTTTTCAAGCACAGCTCCATTCAGTTTGCGTTAGTGCTGTTGCCACTTTACATCCCACCAGCAGCCAGAAGGTACACAGTTCTCTAAAACCCCCTCAGCATTTATCGTTTGTAGACTTTTTGCTGATGGTCATGACTGGTGTGAACTGAAACCTTTTTGAATTTGAATTTGCTTGTGGCTTATAATTCCTTATACTGAGCTTTAGGCATGTCCTTTTTTTTCTTTTCCTTTTTTTTTTAAAGAGTGAGTACAACTTCCCTCCTCTTATTGACTTCTTGAAAAATTTCTCATATGTTGAATTTTCTTGCCTATTGCCTACGCCAGGGCATGTTTTGAGGGCCTGTGTCATTTAGAGCCCTGCAGTCCTTGTGACTATATAAGCAACCATTGGCACTGGGTTTAAAGCTGCTGTTGTGGGAAACAGCCACAAGGCGGCAGCATTATTACGTTCTCAACTCTTGTTACTAGGGCAACTGAGTCTTCCTGGAGGCAGTTTTCCAAGGTTGTAAATTAGAGTGGAATGTGCTGGGACAAGCCCCAGAAGTTTATGTCTCCTTACTTATGTTTGTTTTTTAAACTTAATTTATACTTCTTGTCGGAGTAAATTTGATTAGAGTGTTTTGATTGTCTGGCTGTACAGAATCTGCTCAATGATTCATACATATGTCTGTTCATCTTCGGATCCTGTTACCATGTATGTGATCACAAAATATATATTTTCAAGGTATTGGTGATTATATAATTCATATAGTTTATCTGTTATATGTTTATATACATTTAACATACATTAGTATATGTATGTTAACCCCATAGTCCTAATTTACCCATCCTCCCACCTTTCATTTTGGCTAACCATTAGTTTCTTTGGTAAGTCTGTGAGTGTGTTTTTCTGTGGAAATATGTTCATTGGTAGCAATCTTAGGATAACATGTATAAATGATATCATAGGATGTTTGTCATACCCTTTTCACTTACTTAACCTTATATGATTATTTCTAGGCTCAACTGTAGTCCTGAAAACGGCATTGTTCATTTTTTTCGCGAGGCTACTATTACATTTGGTATGTATACCACTTCGTCTTTGTCCATTCATCTGTTTATGGACCTATTTTCTGCTTCCATGTCTTGGCTATTTCAATATTGCTGCAGTGCACATTGGCCTGCCTGTGTTTTCCAGATTCTGGTGGTCTTAGGTTATAGGCCCAAAAGGTGCCATGCCGCATCATATGGTAGCTCAATTTTTACCTTTTCAAGCATCTCCATTCAGTTTGCATTAGTGTTGTTACCACGTTACATTCCAGCAGCAGCTTGAAGGTACACAGTTCTCTAAAACCCCTTCAGCATTTATCGTTTGTAGACTTTTTGCTGATGGTTATGACTGGTGTGAGCTGAAACCTTTTTGAATTTGAATTTGCATGTGTCTAATAATTCCTTATACTGAGCTTTAGGCATGTCCTTTTTTTGTTTTCCTTTTTTTTAAAGAGTGAGTACAACTTCCCTCCTCTTATTGACTTCTTGAAAAATTTCTCATGTGTTGAATTTTCTTGCCTATTCCCTACCCCAGGGCATTTCTTGAGGGCCTGTGTCATTTACAGCCCTGCAGTCCTTGTGACTATGTAGGCAACCATTGGCACTGGGTTTAAAGCTGCTGCTGTGGGAAACAGCCACATGGCGGCAGCATTATTACGTCCTCAACTCTTGTTAATGGGGCAAAAGACTCTTCCTGGAGGTAGTGTTCCAAGGTTGGAAATTAGAGTGGAATGTGCTGGGACAAGCCCCCAGAAGTTTATCTCTCCTTACTTATGTTTGTTTTTTAAATTTAATTTCTATTTCTTATCGGAGTAAATCTGATTAGAGTGTTTTGATTTTCTGGCTGTACAGAATCTGCTCATTGATTCATATTTATGTTTCTTCATCTTCGGATCCTGTTACCATGTATGTGATTACAGAATATATATTTTAAAGGTATTCGTGATTATATAATTCATATACTTTATATGTTATATGTTTATATACATTTAACATACATTAGTATATGTATGTTAACCCCATAGTCCTAATTTACCCATCCTCCCACCTTTCATTTTGGCTAACCATTAGTTTATTTGATAAGTCTGTGAGTGTCTTTTTCTGTGGAAATATGTTCATTGGTAGCAATTTTACGATAACATATATAAATGACATCATAGGATATTTGTCATACCCTTTTCACTTACTTAACGTTATATGATTATTTCTAGGCTCAACTGTAGTCCTGAAAACGGCATTGTTCATTTTTTTCACGAGCCTACTATTCCATTCTGTCCATATACCACTTCGTCTTTGTCCATACATCTGTTTATGGACCTTTTTTTTTCCTTCCATGTCTTGGCTATTTCAATGTTGCTGCAGTGCACATTTGCCTGCCTCTGTCTTTCCGATTCTGGTGGTCTTAGGTTATAGGCCCAAAAGGTGCCCTGCCGCATCATATGGTAGCTCAATTTTTACCTTTTCAAGCAGCTCCATTCAGTTTGCGTTAGTGCTGTTGCCACTTTACATCCCACCAGCAACTAGAAGGTACACAGTTCTCTAAAACCCCTTCAGCATTTATAGTTTGTAGACTTTTTGCTGATGGTCATGACTCTTGTGAGCTTAAACCTTTTTGAATTTGAATATGTATGTGGCTAATAATTCCTTATACTGAGCTTTAGGCATGTCCTTTTTTTTGTTTTCCTTTTTTTTAAATAGTGAGTACAACTTCCCTCCTCTTATTGACTTCTTGAAAAATTTCTCATGTGTTGAATTTTCTTGCCTATTCCCTACCCCAGGGCATGTTTTGTGGGCCTGTGTCATTTACAGCCCTGCAGTCCTTGTGACTATATAACCAACCATTGGCACTGGGTTTAAAGCTGCTGTTGTGGGAAAGAGCCACAAGACGGCAGCATTATTACATTCTCAACTCTTGTTATTAGGGCAACAGAGTTTTCCTGGAGGTAGTGTTCCCAGGTTGTAAATTAGAGAGGAATGTCCTGGGACAAGCCCCCAGAAGTTTATGTCTCCTTACTTATGTTTGTTTTTTAAATTTAATTTCTATTTCTTATCGGAGTAAATTTGATTAGAGTGTTTTGATTGTCTGGCTGTACAGAATCTGCTCAATGATTCATACATACGTCTGTTCATCTTCGGATACTGTTACCATGTATGTGATCACAAAATGTATATTTTGAAGGTATTGGTGATGATATAATTCATGTAATTTATATGTTATATGTTTATATACATTTAACATACATTAGTATATGTATGTTAACCCCATAGTCCTAATTTACCCATCCTCCCACCTTTCATTTTGGCTAACCATTAGTTTATTTGATAAGTCTGTGAGTGTCTTTTTCTGTGGAAATATGTTCATTGGTAGCAATCTTAGGATAACATGTATAAATGATATCATAGGCTGTTTGTCATACCCTTTTCACTTACTTAACCTTATATGATTATTTCAAGGCTCAGCTGTAGTCCAGAAAACGGCATTGTTCATTTTTTTCCCGAGCTTACTATTCCATTCTGTCCATATACCACTTCTTCTTTTTCCATTCATATGTTTATGGACCTTTTTTTTTGCTTTCATGTCTTGGCTATTTCAATATTACTGCAGTGCACATTTGCCTGCCTCTGTCTTCCCGATCCTGGTGGTCTTCGTTTATAGGCTCAAAGGTGCCCTGCCGCATCATATGGTAGCTCAATTTTTACCTTGTAAAGCAGCTCCATTCAGTTCTTGTTAGTGCTTTTACCACTTTACATCCCACCAGCAGCTAGTAGGTATGAGTTGTCTAAAACCCATTCAGCATTTATAGTTTGTAGACTTTTTGCTAATGGCCATTTGACTGGTGTGAGCTGAAACCTTTTTGGAGGTTGGAAACGCATGTGGCTAATAATTCCTTATACTGAGCTTTAACCATATCCTTTTTCTTTGTTTCCTTTTTTTGTTAAAGAGTAGGTACAACTTCCCTCCTCTCTTGACTTCTTGAAAAATTTCTCATGTGTTGAATTTTCCTGCCTATTCCCTACCCCAGGGCATTTTTTGAGGGCAGGTGTCATTTAGAGCCCTGCATTCCTTGGGACTATTAAGCAACCATTAGCAGTGGGTTTAAAGCTGCTCTTGTGCGAAACAGCCACAAGGCGGCAGCATTATTACGTTCTCAACTCTTGTTACTTGGGCAAAAGAGTCTTCCTGGAGGTAGGGTTCCGAGGTTGTAAATTAGAGTGGAATGTGCAGGGACAAGCCCCCAGAAGTTTATGTCTCCTTACTTATGTTTGTTTTTTAAATTTAGTTTCTATTTCTTATCGGAGTAAATTTGATTAGAGTGTGCTGATTGTCTGGCTGTACAGAATCTGCTCAATGATTCATACTTATGTCTGTTCACCTTTGGACCCTGTTACCATGTATGTGATTACAGAATGTATATTTTAAAGGTATTGGTGATTATATAATTCATATAATTTATCTGTTATATGTTTATATACATTTAACATACATTAGTATATGTATATTAACCCCATAGTCCTAATTTACCCATCCTCCCACCTTTCCTTTTGGCTAACCATTAGTTTACTTGATAAGTCTGTGAGTGTCTTTTTCTGTGGAAATATGTTCTTTGGTAGCAATCTTAGGATAACATGTATAAATGATATCATAGGATATTTGTCATACCCTTTTGACTTACTTAACCTTATATGATTATTTGTAGGCTCAACTGTAGTCGTGAAAACGGCATTGTTCCTTTTTTTCCCAAGGCTACTATTCCATTTGGTACGTATACCACTTCATCTTTGTCCATTCATTTGTTTATGGACCTTTTTTTTGCTTCCATGTCTTGGCTATTTCAATATTGTTGCAGTGCATATTTGCCTGCATCTGTCTTTCCGATTTTGGTGGTTTTATATTATAGGCCCAAAAGGTGCCCTGCCGCATCATATGTTAACTCAATTTTTACCTTTTCAAGCAGCTCCATTCAGTTTTCGTTAGTGCTCTTACCACTTTACATCCCACCGGCACCAAGAAGGTACACAGTTCTCTAAAACCCCTTCAGCATTTATAGTTTGTAGACTTTTTGCTGCTGGTCATGACTGGTGTGAGCTGAAACCTTATTGAATTTGAATTTGCATATGGCTAATAATTTCCTTTACTGAGCTTTAGGCATGCCCTTTTTTTCTTTTCCTTTTTTTTTAAAGAGTGAGTACAACCTCCCTCCTCTTATTGACTTCTTGAAAAATTTCTCATGTGTTGAATTTTCTTGCCTATTCCCTACCCCAGGGCATTTTTTGAGGGCCTGTGTCATTCACAGCCCTGCAGTCCTTGTGAGTCTATAAGCAACCATTGGCACTGGGTTTAAAGCTGCTGTTGTGGGAAATAGCCACAAGGCAGCAGCATTATTACGTTCTCAACACTTGTTACTAGGGCAGCAGAGTCTTCCTGGAGATAGTGTTCCGAGGTTGTAAACTAGAGTGGAATGTGCTGGGACAAGCCCCCAGAAGTTTATATCTCCTTACTTATGTTTGTTTTTTAAATATATTTTCTACTTCTTATCGGAGTAAATTTGATTAGAGTGTTTTGATTGTCTGGCTGTACAGAATCTGCTCAATGATTCATACATATGTCTGTTCATCTTCGGATCCTGTTACCATGTATGTGATTACAGAATGTATATTTTGAAGGGATTAGTGATTATATAATTCATATCATTTATATGTTATATGTTTATGTACATTTAACTTACATTAGTATATTTATGTTAACCCCATAGTTCTAATTTACCCATCCCCCCACCCTTCATTTTGGCTAACCATTAGTTTATTTGATAAGTCTGTGAGTGTCTTTTTCTGTGGAAATATGTTCATTGGTAGCAATCTTAAGATAACATGTATAAATGAT
>NW_028124292.1:0-46321 GCF_965194825.1 Balaenoptera physalus | reverse complement strand
AGCTCAGACTAGGGAATGTGTGAGACTTCCACAGCAAGTTGCATGTTGCCAAAACGGTGCTCGTGAACCTGTGCGAGTGCTGTGAATCAAGATATCACAACAAAGAGTGCAGTGTGTTGCCCATGATTCAGCAGACACTGAGGACCTCCGAGGACCTATGGGCCACGTTGTTCTCAGCAGGCTACAGAGGTGTGGAGGTAGTCAGGATATTGGAACGAAAATGCTCCCTCGAGGGTCCTAGGAGTGCTGAAAAGGGTCCTTCCTTTAAAATAAAGCAGAACAGCGACTATGAGCTCATGGAAAGAGCTGCATGCCTCTCTTTCCCCATGGCTACTCAGGGCCTTACCTCGAGGTAAGGACTCACGTTGAGATTCCCTTTAGCTCTAGAGCATGGCAAGATGCGCCCCACCCCGGGCAATGAAGCTCCGAGTGTAGCCAGAGAAAACTCATTTTCTTCCCAGACCCAAGCCTACAGTGGCCAGGGGCCTGTCAACAGCAGAGAATTTCAGGGAGCTTCACGAAAGCAAGAATGGAGCTTTCCAAATGGAAAGCAAGGCTAGTCCCATCATGCCCCCATTTCCATGGGCACAGGCAGCATACATCTCTGTGGTTTTTAACAAGTCAAATGAGACACAGAGTACACAGTTGTTGCTTCCCTGAATCAACTTCTCGAGGCAGGGTGTTCTCCATCTAGTGAACGGCCTCACCAAGGAAAGCCCTAGCTAGGCTTCTGGGCCCGTGCCTCTTCAAAAGCCTGCCATGCTACAGGAAAAACTGTGCTTTAGTTGCAATAGAAACGAGGTCGCCTTTCTTCAGGAGGCAGGGTGACTTCAGGTAGGAGGTCCTGAATGGAAGGAGAAGCTTACTGTTTCTCTCTGTACAGCTCAAACTAGGGAATGAGAGCGACTTCCACGGCCTGTTGGAACTTGCTTAACGGTGCTCGTGAACCTGTGCGATTGCTGGCTAAAGCAAGATGTTCCAATAAGAGTGCACTGTGCTGCCCTACACTCGGCATACATACTGTGAATCGGAAAGCTCCTGGCCTGGCTATTGCTTAGAAGGGCCAGGGGAGCCTGAGGGTACTCAGTGTTCTTGCAGGGAATAGGGTTTCCAGGCGAGGCACATAGGTGTCCTGAAAAGCGTACTGGCTTTAAAATGCTGAAGATAAGCGACTGCGGCCTCATGGAAACGGCTACACGCCTCTGCTTCTGCATAGCATTTCATGGCCTTACCTCGAGGCAAGTTCTCACATTTCTTGCCCCGTGAGCGACACAGCATGTTAAGATGCTGTATTTCTCCTTGAAGAGAGTGACTTCAGGAACGAGGTCCTCGGTAAATTCGAAGCAGAGTGTTTTCTCAGGGCAGCTCAGACGAGGGCAATGTCGAAGACTTCCAGGGCATGTTGGACTGCCTAGAAATGTGGTTCTGATGCTGTTCGAGTGCTCTGGAAATGTAGCCCTCCTGAAGTAAAGTACAGTGTGTTGCCCGAGACTCTGCAGACACAAAGAGCCTCCGTGGGAGGTATGGGACTCAATGCTGCTCAGCAGGCCCACAGGGGTGTGGAGGGAGTCAGTGATCTTGGAACCAAAATGATGCTCACCCGAAGGACCTAGGCCTCCTGAAAAGGGTACTTCCTTTAAAATAAAACAGACCTCCACTAAGAGCTCATGGAAAGAGCTGCATGCTTCCCTTTCTGCAGGGCTACTCAGGGCCTTACCTCGAGGCAAGGACTCACGTTGAGATTCCCTTTAGCTCTAGAGCATGGCAAGGTGAGCCCCACCCTGGCCTATGAAGCTCCGTGTGTACCCAGGAAAACTCATTTTCTTCCCAGACCCATGCCTACAGTGGCCAGAGGCCTGTCAACAGCAGAGAATTTCAGGGAGCTTCACGGCAGCAAGAATGGAGGTTTCCAAACGGAAAGCAAGGCTAGTCCCATCATGCCCCCATTTCCATGGGTACAGGCAGCATACATCTCTGTGGTTTTTAACAAGTCAAAAGAGACACCGACTACACACTGGTTGCTTCCCTGAATCAACTTCTCGAGGAAGGGTGTTCTGCATCTAGTGAACGGCCTCACCAAGGAACGCCCTAGCAAGGCCACTGGGCCCAGGGCCTCACCAAGGAACGCTCTAGGCAAGCCACTTGGCCCGTGCCTTTTCAAAAGCCTGCAGTGGTACGGGAAAAACTGGACTTTAGTAGCAAAAGGAAAGCAAGCCGTCTTTCTCCTGGAGGCAGGGTGACTTCAGGTAGGAGGTCCTGATTGGAAGGAGAAGCCTAGTGTTTTTCTCTGTGCAGCTCAGACTAGGGATTGAGTGCGATTTCCACGGCATGTTGGAACTTGTTTGAACGTTGCTCTTGAACCTGTGCGAGTGCTGTGAATCAAGATATCACAAGAAAGAGTGCAGTGTGTTGCCCATGACTCAGCAGACACAGAGGACCTCCGTGGGACCTATGGGCCTCGTTGTTGTTCAGCGGGCCTACAGGGGTGTGGAGGTACTCAGTGATCTTGGAACTAAAATGATGCTCACCCGAGGGGGTTAGGAGTCCTGAAAAGGGTACTTCCTTTAAAATAAAGCAAAATAGCGACTAAGAGCACATGGAAAGAGCTGCATGCCTCCCTTTCTGCATGGCCACTCGGGGCCTGACCACGAGGCAAGGACAGATCTGAGATTCCCTTTAACTCTAGAGCATGGCAAGATGAGTCCCACCGCGGACTATGAAGCACACTGTGTAGCCAGAGAAAACACATTTTCTTCCCAGACCAATGCGTACAATAGCCAGGGGCCTGTGAACAGCAGAGAATTTCAGGGAGCTTCAAGGCAGCATGAATGGAGCTATCAAAATGGATAAGGAAGTCTACTACCAACATGAGCCCATTTCCATAGGCACAAACAGCATACATCCCTGTGGTTTCAAAGAACTCAAAAGAGACACAGAGTACACACTGGTTCCTTCCCTGAATCAAATTCTCGAGGCAGGGTGTTCTGCATGTAGTGAGCCGCCTCAACCAAGGAACGCCCTAGTTAGGCCTGGGGCCGGTGCCTCTTCAAAAGCCTGAAGAGCGTACTGGCGTTAAAATGCTGAAGATAAGCGACTACGGCCTCATGGAAACTGCTACACGCCCGGGTGCTACAGGAAAGACTGTGCTTTAGTTGCAATACGAACGCAACCGATTTTTTCCTGGAGGCAGGGTGACTTCAGGTAGGAGGTCCTGGAAGGAAGGCGAAGCCTAGTGGTTTTCTCAGTTCAGCTCAGACTAGGGAATGTGTGAGACTTCCACAGCAAGTTGCATGTTGCCAAAACGGTGCTCGTGAACCTGTGCGAGTGCTGTGAATCAAGATATCACAACAAAGAGTGCAGTGTGTTGCCCATGATTCAGCAGACACTGAGGACCTCCGAGGGACCTATGGGCCACGTTGTTCTCAGCAGGCCTACAGAGGTGTGGAGGTAGTCAGGGATATTGGAACGAAAATGCTCCCTCGAGGGTCCTAGGAGTGCTGAAAAGGGTCCTTCCTTTAAAATAAAGCAGAACAGCGACTATGAGCTCATGGAAAGAGCTGCATGCCTCTCTTTCCCCATGGCTACTCAGGGCCTTACCTCGAGGTAAGGACTCACGTTGAGATTCCCTTTAGCTCTAGAGCATGGCAAGATGCGCCCCACCCCGGGCAATGAAGCTCCGAGTGTAGCCAGAGAAAACTCATTTTCTTCCCAGACCCAAGCCTACAGTGGCCAGGGGCCTGTCAACAGCAGAGAATTTCAGGGAGCTTCACGAAAGCAAGAATGGAGCTTTCCAAATGGAAAGCAAGGCTAGTCCCATCATGCCCCCATTTCCATGGGCACAGGCAGCATACATCTCTGTGGTTTTTAACAAGTCAAATGAGACACAGAGTACACAGTTGTTGCTTCCCTGAATCAACTTCTCGAGGCAGGGTGTTCTCCATCTAGTGAACGGCCTCACCAAGGAAAGCCCTAGCTAGGCTTCTGGGCCCGTGCCTCTTCAAAAGCCTGCCATGCTACAGGAAAAACTGTGCTTTAGTTGCAATAGAAACGAGGTCGCCTTTCTTCAGGAGGCAGGGTGACTTCAGGTAGGAGGTCCTGAATGGAAGGAGAAGCTTACTGTTTCTCTCTGTACAGCTCAAACTAGGGAATGAGAGCGACTTCCACGGCCTGTTGGAACTTGCTTAACGGTGCTCGTGAACCTGTGCGATTGCTGGCTAAAGCAAGATGTTCCAATAAGAGTGCACTGTGCTGCCCTACACTCGGCATACATACTGTGAATCGGAAAGCTCCTGGCCTGGCTATTGCTTAGAAGGGCCAGGGGAGCCTGAGGGTACTCAGTGTTCTTGCAGGGAATAGGGTTTCCAGGCGAGGCACATAGGTGTCCTGAAAAGCGTACTGGCTTTAAAATGCTGAAGATAAGCGACTGCGGCCTCATGGAAACGGCTACACGCCTCTGCTTCTGCATAGCATTTCATGGCCTTACCTCGAGGCAAGTTCTCACATTTCTTGCCCCGTGAGCGACACAGCATGTTAAGATGCTGTATTTCTCCTTGAAGAGAGTGACTTCAGGAACGAGGTCCTCGGTAAATTCGAAGCAGAGTGTTTTCTCAGGGCAGCTCAGACGAGGGCAATGTCGAAGACTTCCAGGGCATGTTGGACTGCCTAGAAATGTGGTTCTGATGCTGTTCGAGTGCTCTGGAAATGTAGCCCTCCTGAAGTAAAGTACAGTGTGTTGCCCGAGACTCTGCAGACACAAAGAGCCTCCGTGGGAGGTATGGGACTCAATGCTGCTCAGCAGGCCCACAGGGGTGTGGAGGGAGTCAGTGATCTTGGAACCAAAATGATGCTCACCCGAAGGACCTAGGCCTCCTGAAAAGGGTACTTCCTTTAAAATAAAACAGACCTCCACTAAGAGCTCATGGAAAGAGCTGCATGCTTCCCTTTCTGCAGGGCTACTCAGGGCCTTACCTCGAGGCAAGGACTCACGTTGAGATTCCCTTTAGCTCTAGAGCATGGCAAGGTGAGCCCCACCCTGGCCTATGAAGCTCCGTGTGTACCCAGGAAAACTCATTTTCTTCCCAGACCCATGCCTACAGTGGCCAGAGGCCTGTCAACAGCAGAGAATTTCAGGGAGCTTCACGGCAGCAAGAATGGAGGTTTCCAAACGGAAAGCAAGGCTAGTCCCATCATGCCCCCATTTCCATGGGTACAGGCAGCATACATCTCTGTGGTTTTTAACAAGTCAAAAGAGACACCGACTACACACTGGTTGCTTCCCTGAATCAACTTCTCGAGGAAGGGTGTTCTGCATCTAGTGAACGGCCTCACCAAGGAACGCCCTAGCAAGGCCACTGGGCCCAGGGCCTCACCAAGGAACGCTCTAGGCAAGCCACTTGGCCCGTGCCTTTTCAAAAGCCTGCAGTGGTACGGGAAAAACTGGACTTTAGTAGCAAAAGGAAAGCAAGCCGTCTTTCTCCTGGAGGCAGGGTGACTTCAGGTAGGAGGTCCTGATTGGAAGGAGAAGCCTAGTGTTTTTCTCTGTGCAGCTCAGACTAGGGATTGAGTGCGATTTCCACGGCATGTTGGAACTTGTTTGAACGTTGCTCTTGAACCTGTGCGAGTGCTGTGAATCAAGATATCACAAGAAAGAGTGCAGTGTGTTGCCCATGACTCAGCAGACACAGAGGACCTCCGTGGGACCTATGGGCCTCGTTGTTGTTCAGCGGGCCTACAGGGGTGTGGAGGTACTCAGTGATCTTGGAACTAAAATGATGCTCACCCGAGGGGGTTAGGAGTCCTGAAAAGGGTACTTCCTTTAAAATAAAGCAAAATAGCGACTAAGAGCACATGGAAAGAGCTGCATGCCTCCCTTTCTGCATGGCCACTCGGGGCCTGACCACGAGGCAAGGACAGATCTGAGATTCCCTTTAACTCTAGAGCATGGCAAGATGAGTCCCACCGCGGACTATGAAGCACACTGTGTAGCCAGAGAAAACACATTTTCTTCCCAGACCAATGCGTACAATAGCCAGGGGCCTGTGAACAGCAGAGAATTTCAGGGAGCTTCAAGGCAGCATGAATGGAGCTATCAAAATGGATAAGGAAGTCTACTACCAACATGAGCCCATTTCCATAGGCACAAACAGCATACATCCCTGTGGTTTCAAAGAACTCAAAAGAGACACAGAGTACACACTGGTTCCTTCCCTGAATCAAATTCTCGAGGCAGGGTGTTCTGCATGTAGTGAGCCGCCTCAACCAAGGAACGCCCTAGTTAGGCCTGGGGCCGGTGCCTCTTCAAAAGCCTGAAGAGCGTACTGGCGTTAAAATGCTGAAGATAAGCGACTACGGCCTCATGGAAACTGCTACACGCCCGGGTGCTACAGGAAAGACTGTGCTTTAGTTGCAATACGAACGCAACCGATTTTTTCCTGGAGGCAGGGTGACTTCAGGTAGGAGGTCCTGGAAGGAAGGCGAAGCCTAGTGGTTTTCTCAGTTCAGCTCAGACTAGGGAATGTGTGAGACTTCCACAGCAAGTTGCATGTTGCCAAAACGGTGCTCGTGAACCTGTGCGAGTGCTGTGAATCAAGATATCACAACAAAGAGTGCAGTGTGTTGCCCATGATTCAGCAGACACTGAGGACCTCCGAGGGACCTATGGGCCACGTTGTTCTCAGCAGGCCTACAGAGGTGTGGAGGTAGTCAGGGATATTGGAACGAAAATGCTCCCTCGAGGGTCCTAGGAGTGCTGAAAAGGGTCCTTCCTTTAAAATAAAGCAGAACAGCGACTATGAGCTCATGGAAAGAGCTGCATGCCTCTCTTTCCCCATGGCTACTCAGGGCCTTACCTCGAGGCAAGGACTCACGTTGAGATTCCCTTTAGCTCTAGAGCATGGCAAGATGCGCCCCACCCCGGGCAATGAAGCTCCGAGTGTAGCCAGAGAAAACTCATTTTCTTCCCAGACCCAAGCCTACAGTGGCCAGGGGCCTGTCAACAGCAGAGAATTTCAGGGAGCTTCACGAAAGCAAGAATGGAGCTTTCCAAATGGAAAGCAAGGCTAGTCCCATCATGCCCGCATTTCCATGGGCACAGGCAGCATACATCTCTGTGGTTTTTAACAAGTCAAATGAGACACAGAGTACACAGTTGTTGCTTCCCTGAATCAACTTCTCGAGGCAGGGTGTTCTGCATCTAGTGAACGGCCTCACCAAGGAAAGCCCTAACAAGGCTTCTGGGCCCGTGCCTCTTCAAAAGCCTGCCATGCTACAGGAAAAACTGTGCTTTAGTTGCAATAGAAACGAGGTCGCCTTTCTTCAGGAGGCAGGGTGACTTCAGGTAGGAGGTCCTGAATGGAAGGAGAAGCTTACTGTTTCTCTCTGTACAGCTCAAACTAGGGAATGAGAGCGACTTCCACGGCCTGTTGGAACTTGCTTAACGGTGCTCGTGAACCTGTGCGATTGCTGGCTAAAGCAAGATGTTCCAATAAGAGTGCACTGTGCTGCCCTACACTCGGCATACATACTGTGAATCGGAAAGCTCCTGGCCTGGCTATTGCTTAGAAGGGCCAGGGGAGCGTGAGGGTACTCAGTGTTCTTGCAGGGAATAGGGTTTCCAGGCGAGGCACATAGGTGTCCTGAAAAGCGTACTGGCTTTAAAATGCTGAAGATAAGCGACTGCGGCCTCATGGAAACGGCTACACGCCTCTGCTTCTGCATAGCATTTCATGGCCTTACCTCGAGGCAAGTTCTCACATTTCTTGCCCCGTGAGCGACACAGCATGTTAAGATGCTGTATTTCTCCTTGAAGAGAGTGACTTCAGGAACGAGGTCCTCGGTAAATTCGAAGCAGAGTGTTTTCTCAGGGCAGCTCAGACGAGGGCAATGTCGAAGACTTCCAGGGCATGTTGGACTGCCTAGAAATGTGGTTCTGATGCTGTTCGAGTGCTCTGGAAATGTAGCCCTCCTGAAGTAAAGTACAGTGTGTTGCCCGAGACTCTGCAGACACAAAGAGCCTCCGTGGGAGGTATGGGACTCAATGCTGCTCAGCAGGCCCACAGGGGTGTGGAGGGAGTCAGTGATCTTGGAACCAAAATGATGCTCACCCGAAGGACCTAGGCCTCCTGAAAAGGGTACTTCCTTTAAAATAAAACAGACCTCCACTAAGAGCTCATGGAAAGAGCTGCATGCTTCCCTTTCTGCAGGGCTACTCAGGGCCTTACCTCGAGGCAAGGACTCACGTTGAGATTCCCTTTAGCTCTAGAGCATGGCAAGGTGAGCCCCACCCTGGCCTATGAAGCTCCGTGTGTACCCAGGAAAACTCATTTTCTTCCCAGACCCATGCCTACAGTGGCCAGAGGCCTGTCAACAGCAGAGAATTTCAGGGAGCTTCACGGCAGCAAGAATGGAGGTTTCCAAACGGAAAGCAAGGCTAGTCCCATCATGCCCCCATTTCCATGGGTACAGGCAGCATACATCTCTGTGGTTTTTAACAAGTCAAAAGAGACACCGACTACACACTGGTTGCTTCCCTGAATCAACTTCTCGAGGAAGGGTGTTCTGCATCTAGTGAACGGCCTCACCAAGGAACGCCCTAGCAAGGCCACTGGGCCCAGGGCCTCACCAAGGAACGCTCTAGGCAAGCCACTTGGCCCGTGCCTTTTCAAAAGCCTGCAGTGGTACGGGAAAAACTGGACTTTAGTAGCAAAAGGAAAGCAAGCCGTCTTTCTCCTGGAGGCAGGGTGACTTCAGGTAGGAGGTCCTGATTGGAAGGAGAAGCCTAGTGTTTTTCTCTGTGCAGCTCAGACTAGGGATTGAGTGCGATTTCCACGGCATGTTGGAACTTGTTTGAACGTTGCTCTTGAACCTGTGCGAGTGCTGTGAATCAAGATATCACAAGAAAGAGTGCAGTGTGTTGCCCATGACTCAGCAGACACAGAGGACCTCCGTGGGACCTATGGGCCTCGTTGTTGTTCAGCGGGCCTACAGGGGTGTGGAGGTACTCAGTGATCTTGGAACTAAAATGATGCTCACCCGAGGGGGTTAGGAGTCCTGAAAAGGGTACTTCCTTTAAAATAAAGCAAAATAGCGACTAAGAGCACATGGAAAGAGCTGCATGCCTCCCTTTCTGCATGGCCACTCGGGGCCTGACCACGAGGCAAGGACAGATCTGAGATTCCCTTTAACTCTAGAGCATGGCAAGATGAGTCCCACCGCGGACTATGAAGCACACTGTGTAGCCAGAGAAAACACATTTTCTTCCCAGACCAATGCGTACAATAGCCAGGGGCCTGTGAACAGCAGAGAATTTCAGGGAGCTTCAAGGCAGCATGAATGGAGCTATCAAAATGGATAAGGAAGTCTACTACCAACATGAGCCCATTTCCATAGGCACAAACAGCATACATCCCTGTGGTTTCAAAGAACTCAAAAGAGACACAGAGTACACACTGGTTCCTTCCCTGAATCAAATTCTCGAGGCAGGGTGTTCTGCATGTAGTGAGCCGCCTCAACCAAGGAACGCCCTAGTTAGGCCTGGGGCCGGTGCCTCTTCAAAAGCCTGAAGAGCGTACTGGCGTTAAAATGCTGAAGATAAGCGACTACGGCCTCATGGAAACTGCTACACGCCCGGGTGCTACAGGAAAGACTGTGCTTTAGTTGCAATACGAACGCAACCGATTTTTTCCTGGAGGCAGGGTGACTTCAGGTAGGAGGTCCTGGAAGGAAGGCGAAGCCTAGTGGTTTTCTCAGTTCAGCTCAGACTAGGGAATGTGTGAGACTTCCACAGCAAGTTGCATGTTGCCAAAACGGTGCTCGTGAACCTGTGCGAGTGCTGTGAATCAAGATATCACAACAAAGAGTGCAGTGTGTTGCCCATGATTCAGCAGACACTGAGGACCTCCGAGGGACCTATGGGCCACGTTGTTCTCAGCAGGCCTACAGAGGTGTGGAGGTAGTCAGGGATATTGGAACGAAAATGCTCCCTCGAGGGTCCTAGGAGTGCTGAAAAGGGTCCTTCCTTTAAAATAAAGCAGAACAGCGACTATGAGCTCATGGAAAGAGCTGCATGCCTCTCTTTCCCCATGGCTACTCAGGGCCTTACCTCGAGGTAAGGACTCACGTTGAGATTCCCTTTAGCTCTAGAGCATGGCAAGATGCGCCCCACCCCGGGCAATGAAGCTCCGAGTGTAGCCAGAGAAAACTCATTTTCTTCCCAGACCCAAGCCTACAGTGGCCAGGGGCCTGTCAACAGCAGAGAATTTCAGGGAGCTTCACGAAAGCAAGAATGGAGCTTTCCAAATGGAAAGCAAGGCTAGTCCCATCATGCCCCCATTTCCATGGGCACAGGCAGCATACATCTCTGTGGTTTTTAACAAGTCAAATGAGACACAGAGTACACAGTTGTTGCTTCCCTGAATCAACTTCTCGAGGCAGGGTGTTCTCCATCTAGTGAACGGCCTCACCAAGGAAAGCCCTAGCTAGGCTTCTGGGCCCGTGCCTCTTCAAAAGCCTGCCATGCTACAGGAAAAACTGTGCTTTAGTTGCAATAGAAACGAGGTCGCCTTTCTTCAGGAGGCAGGGTGACTTCAGGTAGGAGGTCCTGAATGGAAGGAGAAGCTTACTGTTTCTCTCTGTACAGCTCAAACTAGGGAATGAGAGCGACTTCCACGGCCTGTTGGAACTTGCTTAACGGTGCTCGTGAACCTGTGCGATTGCTGGCTAAAGCAAGATGTTCCAATAAGAGTGCACTGTGCTGCCCTACACTCGGCATACATACTGTGAATCGGAAAGCTCCTGGCCTGGCTATTGCTTAGAAGGGCCAGGGGAGCCTGAGGGTACTCAGTGTTCTTGCAGGGAATAGGGTTTCCAGGCGAGGCACATAGGTGTCCTGAAAAGCGTACTGGCTTTAAAATGCTGAAGATAAGCGACTGCGGCCTCATGGAAACGGCTACACGCCTCTGCTTCTGCATAGCATTTCATGGCCTTACCTCGAGGCAAGTTCTCACATTTCTTGCCCCGTGAGCGACACAGCATGTTAAGATGCTGTATTTCTCCTTGAAGAGAGTGACTTCAGGAACGAGGTCCTCGGTAAATTCGAAGCAGAGTGTTTTCTCAGGGCAGCTCAGACGAGGGCAATGTCGAAGACTTCCAGGGCATGTTGGACTGCCTAGAAATGTGGTTCTGATGCTGTTCGAGTGCTCTGGAAATGTAGCCCTCCTGAAGTAAAGTACAGTGTGTTGCCCGAGACTCTGCAGACACAAAGAGCCTCCGTGGGAGGTATGGGACTCAATGCTGCTCAGCAGGCCCACAGGGGTGTGGAGGGAGTCAGTGATCTTGGAACCAAAATGATGCTCACCCGAAGGACCTAGGCCTCCTGAAAAGGGTACTTCCTTTAAAATAAAACAGACCTCCACTAAGAGCTCATGGAAAGAGCTGCATGCTTCCCTTTCTGCAGGGCTACTCAGGGCCTTACCTCGAGGCAAGGACTCACGTTGAGATTCCCTTTAGCTCTAGAGCATGGCAAGGTGAGCCCCACCCTGGCCTATGAAGCTCCGTGTGTACCCAGGAAAACTCATTTTCTTCCCAGACCCATGCCTACAGTGGCCAGAGGCCTGTCAACAGCAGAGAATTTCAGGGAGCTTCACGGCAGCAAGAATGGAGGTTTCCAAACGGAAAGCAAGGCTAGTCCCATCATGCCCCCATTTCCATGGGTACAGGCAGCATACATCTCTGTGGTTTTTAACAAGTCAAAAGAGACACCGACTACACACTGGTTGCTTCCCTGAATCAACTTCTCGAGGAAGGGTGTTCTGCATCTAGTGAACGGCCTCACCAAGGAACGCCCTAGCAAGGCCACTGGGCCCAGGGCCTCACCAAGGAACGCTCTAGGCAAGCCACTTGGCCCGTGCCTTTTCAAAAGCCTGCAGTGGTACGGGAAAAACTGGACTTTAGTAGCAAAAGGAAAGCAAGCCGTCTTTCTCCTGGAGGCAGGGTGACTTCAGGTAGGAGGTCCTGATTGGAAGGAGAAGCCTAGTGTTTTTCTCTGTGCAGCTCAGACTAGGGATTGAGTGCGATTTCCACGGCATGTTGGAACTTGTTTGAACGTTGCTCTTGAACCTGTGCGAGTGCTGTGAATCAAGATATCACAAGAAAGAGTGCAGTGTGTTGCCCATGACTCAGCAGACACAGAGGACCTCCGTGGGACCTATGGGCCTCGTTGTTGTTCAGCGGGCCTACAGGGGTGTGGAGGTACTCAGTGATCTTGGAACTAAAATGATGCTCACCCGAGGGGGTTAGGAGTCCTGAAAAGGGTACTTCCTTTAAAATAAAGCAAAATAGCGACTAAGAGCACATGGAAAGAGCTGCATGCCTCCCTTTCTGCATGGCCACTCGGGGCCTGACCACGAGGCAAGGACAGATCTGAGATTCCCTTTAACTCTAGAGCATGGCAAGATGAGTCCCACCGCGGACTATGAAGCACACTGTGTAGCCAGAGAAAACACATTTTCTTCCCAGACCAATGCGTACAATAGCCAGGGGCCTGTGAACAGCAGAGAATTTCAGGGAGCTTCAAGGCAGCATGAATGGAGCTATCAAAATGGATAAGGAAGTCTACTACCAACATGAGCCCATTTCCATAGGCACAAACAGCATACATCCCTGTGGTTTCAAAGAACTCAAAAGAGACACAGAGTACACACTGGTTCCTTCCCTGAATCAAATTCTCGAGGCAGGGTGTTCTGCATGTAGTGAGCCGCCTCAACCAAGGAACGCCCTAGTTAGGCCTGGGGCCGGTGCCTCTTCAAAAGCCTGAAGAGCGTACTGGCGTTAAAATGCTGAAGATAAGCGACTACGGCCTCATGGAAACTGCTACACGCCCGGGTGCTACAGGAAAGACTGTGCTTTAGTTGCAATACGAACGCAACCGATTTTTTCCTGGAGGCAGGGTGACTTCAGGTAGGAGGTCCTGGAAGGAAGGCGAAGCCTAGTGGTTTTCTCAGTTCAGCTCAGACTAGGGAATGTGTGAGACTTCCACAGCAAGTTGCATGTTGCCAAAACGGTGCTCGTGAACCTGTGCGAGTGCTGTGAATCAAGATATCACAACAAAGAGTGCAGTGTGTTGCCCATGATTCAGCAGACACTGAGGACCTCCGAGGGACCTATGGGCCACGTTGTTCTCAGCAGGCCTACAGAGGTGTGGAGGTAGTCAGGGATATTGGAACGAAAATGCTCCCTCGAGGGTCCTAGGAGTGCTGAAAAGGGTCCTTCCTTTAAAATAAAGCAGAACAGCGACTATGAGCTCATGGAAAGAGCTGCATGCCTCTCTTTCCCCATGGCTACTCAGGGCCTTACCTCGAGGTAAGGACTCACGTTGAGATTCCCTTTAGCTCTAGAGCATGGCAAGATGCGCCCCACCCCGGGCAATGAAGCTCCGAGTGTAGCCAGAGAAAACTCATTTTCTTCCCAGACCCAAGCCTACAGTGGCCAGGGGCCTGTCAACAGCAGAGAATTTCAGGGAGCTTCACGAAAGCAAGAATGGAGCTTTCCAAATGGAAAGCAAGGCTAGTCCCATCATGCCCCCATTTCCATGGGCACAGGCAGCATACATCTCTGTGGTTTTTAACAAGTCAAATGAGACACAGAGTACACAGTTGTTGCTTCCCTGAATCAACTTCTCGAGGCAGGGTGTTCTCCATCTAGTGAACGGCCTCACCAAGGAAAGCCCTAGCTAGGCTTCTGGGCCCGTGCCTCTTCAAAAGCCTGCCATGCTACAGGAAAAACTGTGCTTTAGTTGCAATAGAAACGAGGTCGCCTTTCTTCAGGAGGCAGGGTGACTTCAGGTAGGAGGTCCTGAATGGAAGGAGAAGCTTACTGTTTCTCTCTGTACAGCTCAAACTAGGGAATGAGAGCGACTTCCACGGCCTGTTGGAACTTGCTTAACGGTGCTCGTGAACCTGTGCGATTGCTGGCTAAAGCAAGATGTTCCAATAAGAGTGCACTGTGCTGCCCTACACTCGGCATACATACTGTGAATCGGAAAGCTCCTGGCCTGGCTATTGCTTAGAAGGGCCAGGGGAGCCTGAGGGTACTCAGTGTTCTTGCAGGGAATAGGGTTTCCAGGCGAGGCACATAGGTGTCCTGAAAAGCGTACTGGCTTTAAAATGCTGAAGATAAGCGACTGCGGCCTCATGGAAACGGCTACACGCCTCTGCTTCTGCATAGCATTTCATGGCCTTACCTCGAGGCAAGTTCTCACATTTCTTGCCCCGTGAGCGACACAGCATGTTAAGATGCTGTATTTCTCCTTGAAGAGAGTGACTTCAGGAACGAGGTCCTCGGTAAATTCGAAGCAGAGTGTTTTCTCAGGGCAGCTCAGACGAGGGCAATGTCGAAGACTTCCAGGGCATGTTGGACTGCCTAGAAATGTGGTTCTGATGCTGTTCGAGTGCTCTGGAAATGTAGCCCTCCTGAAGTAAAGTACAGTGTGTTGCCCGAGACTCTGCAGACACAAAGAGCCTCCGTGGGAGGTATGGGACTCAATGCTGCTCAGCAGGCCCACAGGGGTGTGGAGGGAGTCAGTGATCTTGGAACCAAAATGATGCTCACCCGAAGGACCTAGGCCTCCTGAAAAGGGTACTTCCTTTAAAATAAAACAGACCTCCACTAAGAGCTCATGGAAAGAGCTGCATGCTTCCCTTTCTGCAGGGCTACTCAGGGCCTTACCTCGAGGCAAGGACTCACGTTGAGATTCCCTTTAGCTCTAGAGCATGGCAAGGTGAGCCCCACCCTGGCCTATGAAGCTCCGTGTGTACCCAGGAAAACTCATTTTCTTCCCAGACCCATGCCTACAGTGGCCAGAGGCCTGTCAACAGCAGAGAATTTCAGGGAGCTTCACGGCAGCAAGAATGGAGGTTTCCAAACGGAAAGCAAGGCTAGTCCCATCATGCCCCCATTTCCATGGGTACAGGCAGCATACATCTCTGTGGTTTTTAACAAGTCAAAAGAGACACCGACTACACACTGGTTGCTTCCCTGAATCAACTTCTCGAGGAAGGGTGTTCTGCATCTAGTGAACGGCCTCACCAAGGAACGCCCTAGCAAGGCCACTGGGCCCAGGGCCTCACCAAGGAACGCTCTAGGCAAGCCACTTGGCCCGTGCCTTTTCAAAAGCCTGCAGTGGTACGGGAAAAACTGGACTTTAGTAGCAAAAGGAAAGCAAGCCGTCTTTCTCCTGGAGGCAGGGTGACTTCAGGTAGGAGGTCCTGATTGGAAGGAGAAGCCTAGTGTTTTTCTCTGTGCAGCTCAGACTAGGGATTGAGTGCGATTTCCACGGCATGTTGGAACTTGTTTGAACGTTGCTCTTGAACCTGTGCGAGTGCTGTGAATCAAGATATCACAAGAAAGAGTGCAGTGTGTTGCCCATGACTCAGCAGACACAGAGGACCTCCGTGGGACCTATGGGCCTCGTTGTTGTTCAGCGGGCCTACAGGGGTGTGGAGGTACTCAGTGATCTTGGAACTAAAATGATGCTCACCCGAGGGGGTTAGGAGTCCTGAAAAGGGTACTTCCTTTAAAATAAAGCAAAATAGCGACTAAGAGCACATGGAAAGAGCTGCATGCCTCCCTTTCTGCATGGCCACTCGGGGCCTGACCACGAGGCAAGGACAGATCTGAGATTCCCTTTAACTCTAGAGCATGGCAAGATGAGTCCCACCGCGGACTATGAAGCACACTGTGTAGCCAGAGAAAACACATTTTCTTCCCAGACCAATGCGTACAATAGCCAGGGGCCTGTGAACAGCAGAGAATTTCAGGGAGCTTCAAGGCAGCATGAATGGAGCTATCAAAATGGATAAGGAAGTCTACTACCAACATGAGCCCATTTCCATAGGCACAAACAGCATACATCCCTGTGGTTTCAAAGAACTCAAAAGAGACACAGAGTACACACTGGTTCCTTCCCTGAATCAAATTCTCGAGGCAGGGTGTTCTGCATGTAGTGAGCCGCCTCAACCAAGGAACGCCCTAGTTAGGCCTGGGGCCGGTGCCTCTTCAAAAGCCTGAAGAGCGTACTGGCGTTAAAATGCTGAAGATAAGCGACTACGGCCTCATGGAAACTGCTACACGCCCGGGTGCTACAGGAAAGACTGTGCTTTAGTTGCAATACGAACGCAACCGATTTTTTCCTGGAGGCAGGGTGACTTCAGGTAGGAGGTCCTGGAAGGAAGGCGAAGCCTAGTGGTTTTCTCAGTTCAGCTCAGACTAGGGAATGTGTGAGACTTCCACAGCAAGTTGCATGTTGCCAAAACGGTGCTCGTGAACCTGTGCGAGTGCTGTGAATCAAGATATCACAACAAAGAGTGCAGTGTGTTGCCCATGATTCAGCAGACACTGAGGACCTCCGAGGGACCTATGGGCCACGTTGTTCTCAGCAGGCCTACAGAGGTGTGGAGGTAGTCAGGGATATTGGAACGAAAATGCTCCCTCGAGGGTCCTAGGAGTGCTGAAAAGGGTCCTTCCTTTAAAATAAAGCAGAACAGCGACTATGAGCTCATGGAAAGAGCTGCATGCCTCTCTTTCCCCATGGCTACTCAGGGCCTTACCTCAAGGTAAGGACTCACGTTGAGATTCCCTTTAGCTCTAGAGCATGGCAAGATGCGCCCCACCCCGGGCAATGAAGCTCCGAGTGTAGCCAGAGAAAACTCATTTTCTTCCCAGACCCAAGCCTACAGTGGCCAGGGGCCTGTCAACAGCAGAGAATTTCAGGGAGCTTCACGAAAGCAAGAATGGAGCTTTCCAAATGGAAAGCAAGGCTAGTCCCATCATGCCCCCATTTCCATGGGCACAGGCAGCATACATCTCTGTGGTTTTTAACAAGTCAAATGAGACACAGAGTACACAGTTGTTGCTTCCCTGAATCAACTTCTCGAGGCAGGGTGTTCTCCATCTAGTGAACGGCCTCACCAAGGAAAGCCCTAGCTAGGCTTCTGGGCCCGTGCCTCTTCAAAAGCCTGCCATGCTACAGGAAAAACTGTGCTTTAGTTGCAATAGAAACGAGGTCGCCTTTCTTCAGGAGGCAGGGTGACTTCAGGTAGGAGGTCCTGAATGGAAGGAGAAGCTTACTGTTTCTCTCTGTACAGCTCAAACTAGGGAATGAGAGCGACTTCCACGGCCTGTTGGAACTTGCTTAACGGTGCTCGTGAACCTGTGCGATTGCTGGCTAAAGCAAGATGTTCCAATAAGAGTGCACTGTGCTGCCCTACACTCGGCATACATACTGTGAATCGGAAAGCTCCTGGCCTGGCTATTGCTTAGAAGGGCCAGGGGAGCGTGAGGGTACTCAGTGTTCTTGCAGGGAATAGGGTTTCCAGGCGAGGCACATAGGTGTCCTGAAAAGCGTACTGGCTTTAAAATGCTGAAGATAAGCGACTGCGGCCTCATGGAAACGGCTACACGCCTCTGCTTCTGCATAGCATTTCATGGCCTTACCTCGAGGCAAGTTCTCACATTTCTTGCCCCGTGAGCGACACAGCATGTTAAGATGCTGTATTTCTCCTTGAAGAGAGTGACTTCAGGAACGAGGTCCTCGGTAAATTCGAAGCAGAGTGTTTTCTCAGGGCAGCTCAGACGAGGGCAATGTCGAAGACTTCCAGGGCATGTTGGACTGCCTAGAAATGTGGTTCTGATGCTGTTCGAGTGCTCTGGAAATGTAGCCCTCCTGAAGTAAAGTACAGTGTGTTGCCCGAGACTCTGCAGACACAAAGAGCCTCCGTGGGAGGTATGGGACTCAATGCTGCTCAGCAGGCCCACAGGGGTGTGGAGGGAGTCAGTGATCTTGGAACCAAAATGATGCTCACCCGAAGGACCTAGGCCTCCTGAAAAGGGTACTTCCTTTAAAATAAAACAGACCTCCACTAAGAGCTCATGGAAAGAGCTGCATGCTTCCCTTTCTGCAGGGCTACTCAGGGCCTTACCTCGAGGCAAGGACTCACGTTGAGATTCCCTTTAGCTCTAGAGCATGGCAAGGTGAGCCCCACCCTGGCCTATGAAGCTCCGTGTGTACCCAGGAAAACTCATTTTCTTCCCAGACCCATGCCTACAGTGGCCAGAGGCCTGTCAACAGCAGACAATTTCAGGGAGCTTCACGGCAGCAAGAATGGAGGTTTCCAAACGGAAAGCAAGGCTAGTCCCATCATGCCCCCATTTCCATGGGTACAGGAAGCATACATCTCTGTGGTTTTTAACAAGTCAAAAGAGACACCGACTACACACTGGTTGCTTCCCTGAATCAACTTCTCGAGGAAGGGTGTTCTGCATCTAGTGAACGGCCTCACCAAGGAACGCCCTAGCAAGGCCACTGGGCCCAGGGCCTCACCAAGGAACGCTCTAGGCAAGCCACTTGGCCCGTGCCTTTTCAAAAGCCTGCAGTGGTACGGGAAAAACTGGACTTTAGTAGCAAAAGGAAAGCAAGCCGTCTTTCTCCTGGAGGCAGGGTGACTTCAGGTAGGAGGTCCTGATTGGAAGGAGAAGCCTAGTGTTTTTCTCTGTGCAGCTCAGACTAGGGATTGAGTGCGATTTCCACGGCATGTTGGAACTTGTTTGAACGTTGCTCTTGAACCTGTGCGAGTGCTGTGAATCAAGATATCACAAGAAAGAGTGCAGTGTGTTGCCCATGACTCAGCAGACACAGAGGACCTCCGTGGGACCTATGGGCCTCGTTGTTGTTCAGCGGGCCTACAGGGGTGTGGAGGTACTCAGTGATCTTGGAACTAAAATGATGCTCACCCGAGGGGGTTAGGAGTCCTGAAAAGGGTACTTCCTTTAAAATAAAGCAAAATAGCGACTAAGAGCACATGGAAAGAGCTGCATGCCTCCCTTTCTGCATGGCCACTCGGGGCCTGACCACGAGGCAAGGACAGATCTGAGATTCCCTTTAACTCTAGAGCATGGCAAGATGAGTCCCACCGCGGACTATGAAGCACACTGTGTAGCCAGAGAAAACACATTTTCTTCCCAGACCAATGCGTACAATAGCCAGGGGCCTGTGAACAGCAGAGAATTTCAGGGAGCTTCAAGGCAGCATGAATGGAGCTATCAAAATGGATAAGGAAGTCTACTACCAACATGAGCCCATTTCCATAGGCACAAACAGCATACATCCCTGTGGTTTCAAAGAACTCAAAAGAGACACAGAGTACACACTGGTTCCTTCCCTGAATCAAATTCTCGAGGCAGGGTGTTCTGCATGTAGTGAGCCGCCTCAACCAAGGAACGCCCTAGTTAGGCCTGGGGCCGGTGCCTCTTCAAAAGCCTGAAGAGCGTACTGGCGTTAAAATGCTGAAGATAAGCGACTACGGCCTCATGGAAACTGCTACACGCCCGGGTGCTACAGGAAAGACTGTGCTTTAGTTGCAATACGAACGCAACCGATTTTTTCCTGGAGGCAGGGTGACTTCAGGTAGGAGGTCCTGGAAGGAAGGCGAAGCCTAGTGGTTTTCTCAGTTCAGCTCAGACTAGGGAATGTGTGAGACTTCCACAGCAAGTTGCATGTTGCCAAAACGGTGCTCGTGAACCTGTGCGAGTGCTGTGAATCAAGATATCACAACAAAGAGTGCAGTGTGTTGCCCATGATTCAGCAGACACTGAGGACCTCCGAGGGACCTATGGGCCACGTTGTTCTCAGCAGGCCTACAGAGGTGTGGAGGTAGTCAGGGATATTGGAACGAAAATGCTCCCTCGAGGGTCCTAGGAGTGCTGAAAAGGGTCCTTCCTTTAAAATAAAGCAGAACAGCGACTATGAGCTCATGGAAAGAGCTGCATGCCTCTCTTTCCCCATGGCTACTCAGGGCCTTACCTCGAGGCAAGGACTCACGTTGAGATTCCCTTTAGCTCTAGAGCATGGCAAGATGCGCCCCACCCCGGGCAATGAAGCTCCGAGTGTAGCCAGAGAAAACTCATTTTCTTCCCAGACCCAAGCCTACAGTGGCCAGGGGCCTGTCAACAGCAGAGAATTTCAGGGAGCTTCACGAAAGCAAGAATGGAGCTTTCCAAATGGAAAGCAAGGCTAGTCCCATCATGCCCCCATTTCCATGGGCACAGGCAGCATACATCTCTGTGGTTTTTAACAAGTCAAATGAGACACAGAGTACACAGTTGTTGCTTCCCTGAATCAACTTCTCGAGGCAGGGTGTTCTGCATCTAGTGAACGGCCTCACCAAGGAAAGCCCTAGCTAGGCTTCTGGGCCCGTGCCTCTTCAAAAGCCTGCCATGCTACAGGAAAAACTGTGCTTTAGTTGCAATAGAAACGAGGTCGCCTTTCTTCAGGAGGCAGGGTGACTTCAGGTAGGAGGTCCTGAATGGAAGGAGAAGCTTACTGTTTCTCTCTGTACAGCTCAAACTAGGGAATGAGAGCGACTTCCACGGCCTGTTGGAACTTGCTTAACGGTGCTCGTGAACCTGTGCGATTGCTGGCTAAAGCAAGATGTTCCAATAAGAGTGCACTGTGCTGCCCTACACTCGGCATACACACTGTGAGTCGGAAAGCTCCTGGCCTGGCTATTGCTTAGAAGGGCCAGGGGAGCCTGAGGGTACTCAGTGTTCTTGCAGGGAATAGGGTTTCCAGGCGAGGCACATAGGTGTCCTGAAAAGCGTACTGGCTTTAAAATGCTGAAGATAAGCGACTGCGGCCTCATGGAAACGGCTACACGCCTCTGCTTCTGCATAGCATTTCATGGCCTTACCTCGAGGCAAGTTCTCACATTTCTTGCCCCGTGAGCGACACAGCATGTTAAGATGCTGTATTTCTCCTTGAAGAGAGTGACTTCAGGAACGAGGTCCTCGATAAATTCGATGCAGAGTGTTTTCTCAGGGCAGCTCAGACGAGGGCAATGTCGAAGACTTCCAGGGCATGTTGGACTGCCTAGAAATGTGGTTCTGATGCTGTTCGAGTGCTCTGGAAATGTAGCCCTCCTGAAGTAAAGTACAGTGTGTTGCCCGAGACTCTGCAGACACAAAGAGCCTCCGTGGGAGGTATGGGACTCAATGCTGCTCAGCAGGCCCACAGGGGTGTGGAGGGAGTCAGTGATCTTGGAACCAAAATGATGCTCACCCGAAGGGCCTAGGCCTCCTGAAAAGGGTACTTCCTTTAAAATAAAACAGACCTCCACTAAGAGCTCATGGAAAGAGCTGCATGCTTCCCTTTCTGCAGGGCTACTCAGGGCCTTACCTCGAGGCAAGGACTCACGTTGAGATTCCCTTTAGCTCTAGAGCATGGCAAGGTGAGCCCCACCCTGGCCTATGAAGCTCCGTGTGTACCCAGGAAAACTCATTTTCTTCCCAGACCCATGCCTACAGTGGCCAGAGGCCTGTCAACAGCAGAGAATTTCAGGGAGCTTCACGGCAGCAAGAATGGAGGTTTCCAAACGGAAAGCAAGGCTAGTCCCATCATGCCCCCATTTCCATGGGTACAGGCAGCATACATCTCTGTGGTTTTTAACAAGTCAAAAGAGACACCGAGTACACACTGGTTGCTTCCCTGAATCAACTTCTCGAGGAAGGGTGTTCTGCATCTAGTGAACGGCCTCACCAAGGAACGCCCTAGCAAGGCCACTGGGCCCAGGGCCTCACCAAGGAACGCCCTAGGCAAGCCACTTGGCCCGTGCCTTTTCAAAAGCCTGCAGTGGTACGGGAAAAACTGGACTTTAGTAGCAAAAGGAAAGCAAGCCGTCTTTCTCCTGGAGGCAGGGTGACTTCAGGTAGGAGGTCTTGATTCGAAGGAGAAGCCTAGTATTTTTCTCTGTGCAGCTCAGACTAGGGATTGAGTGCGATTTCCACGGCATGTTGGAACTTGTTTGAACGTTGCTCTTGAACCTGTGCGAGTGCTGTGAATCAAGATATCACAAGAAAGAGTGCAGTGTGTTGCCCATGACTCAGCAGACACAGAGGACCTCCGTGGGACCTATGGGCCTCGTTGTTGTTCAGCGGGCCTACAGGGGTGTGGAGGTACTCAGTGATCTTGGAACTAAAATGATGCTCACCCGAGGGGGTTAGGAGTCCTGAAAAGGGTACTTCCTTTAAAATAAAGCAAAATAGCGACTAAGAGCACATGGAAAGAGCTGCATGCCTCCCTTTCTGCATGGCCACTCGGGGCCTGACCACGAGGCAAGGACAGATCTGAGATTCCCTTTAACTCTAGAGCATGGCAAGATGAGTCCCACCGCGGACTATGAAGCACACTGTGTAGCCAGAGAAAACACATTTTCTTCCCAGACCAATGCGTACAATAGCCAGGGGCCTGTGAACAGCAGAGAATTTCAGGGAGCTTCAAGGCAGCATGAATGGAGCTATCAAAATGGATAAGGAAGTCTACTACCAACATGAGCCCATTTCCATAGGCACAAACAGCATACATCCCTGTGGTTTCAAAGAACTCAAAAGAGACACAGAGTACACACTGGTTCCTTCCCTGAATCAAATTCTCGAGGCAGGGTGTTCTGCATGTAGTGAGCCGCCTCAACCAAGGAACGCCCTAGTTAGGCCTGGGGCCGGTGCCTCTTCAAAAGCCTGAAAAGCGTACTGGCGTTAAAATGCTGAAGATAAGCGACTACGGCCTCATGGAAACTGCTACACGCCCGGGTGCTACAGGAAAGACTGTGCTTTAGTTGCAATACGAACGCAACCGATTTTTTCCTGGAGGCAGGGTGACTTGAGGTAGGAGGTCCTGGAAGGAAGGCGAAGCCTAGTGGTTTTCTCAGTTCAGCTCAGACTAGGGAATGTGTGAGACTTCCACAGCAAGTTGCATGTTGCCAAAACGGTGCTCGTGAACCTGTGCGAGTGCTGTGAATCAAGATATCACAACAAAGAGTGCAGTGTGTTGCCCATGATTCAGCAGACACAGAGGACCTCCGAGGGACCTATGGGCCACGTTGTTCTCAGCAGGCCTACAGAGGTGTGGAGGTAGTCAGGGATATTGGAACGAAAATGCTCCCTCGAGGGTCCTAGGAGTGCTGAAAAGGTTCCTTCCTTTAAAATAAAGCAGAACAGCGACTATGAGCTCATGGAAAGAGCTGCATGCCTCTCTTTCCCCATGGCTACTCAGGGCCTTACCTCGAGGCAAGGACTCACGTTGAGATTCCCTTTAGCTCTAGAGCATGGCAAGATGCGCCCCACCCCGGGCAATGAAGCTCCGAGTGTAGCCAGAGAAAACTCATTTTCTTCCCAGACCCAAGCCTACAGTGGCCAGGGGCCTGTCAACAGCAGAGAATTTCAGGGAGCTTCACGAAAGCAAGAATGGAGCTTTCCAAATGGAAAGCAAGGCTAGTCCCATCATGCCCCCATTTCCATGGGCACAGGCAGCATACATCTCTGTGGTTTTTAACAAGTCAAATGAGACACAGAGTACACAGTTGTTGCTTCCCTGAATCAACTTCTCGAGGCAGGGTGTTCTGCATCTAGTGAACGGCCTCACCAAGGAAAGCCCTAGCTAGGCTTCTGGGCCCGTGCCTCTTCAAAAGCCTGCCATGCTACAGGAAAAACTGTGCTTTAGTTGCAATAGAAACGAGGTCGCCTTTCTTCAGGAGGCAGGGTGACTTCAGGTAGGAGGTCCTGAATGGAAGGAGAAGCTTACTGTTTCTCTCTGTACAGCTCAAACTAGGGAATGAGAGCGACTTCCACGGCCTGTTGGAACTTGCTTAACGGTGCTCGTGAACCTGTGCGATTGCTGGCTAAAGCAAGATGTTCCAATAAGAGTGCACTGTGCTGCCCTACACTCGGCATACACACTGTGAGTCGGAAAGCTCCTGGCCTGGCTATTGCTTAGAAGGGCCAGGGGAGCCTGAGGGTACTCAGTGTTCTTGCAGGGAATAGGGTTTCCAGGCGAGGCACATAGGTGTCCTGAAAAGCGTACTGGCTTTAAAATGCTGAAGATAAGCGACTGCGGCCTCATGGAAACGGCTACACGCCTCTGCTTCTGCATAGCATTTCATGGCCTTACCTCGAGGCAAGTTCTCACATTTCTTGCCCTGTGAGCGACACAGCATGTTAAGATGCTGTATTTCTCCTTGAAGAGAGTGACTTCAGGAACGAGGTCCTCGATAAATTCGATGCAGAGTGTTTTCTCAGGGCAGCTCAGACGAGGGCAATGTCGAAGACTTCCAGGGCATGTTGGACTGCCTAGAAATGTGGTTCTGATGCTGTTCGAGTGCTCTGGAAATGTAGCCCTCCTGAAGTAAAGTACAGTGTGTTGCCCGAGACTCTGCAGACACAAAGAGCCTCCGTGTGACGTATGGGACTCAATGCTGCTCAGCAGGCCCACAGGGGTGTGGAGGGAGTCAGTGATCTTGGAACCAAAATGATGCTCACCCGAAGGGCCTAGGCCTTCTGAAAAGGGTACTTCCTTTAAAATAAAACAGACCTCCACTAAGAGCTCATGGAAAGAGCTGCATGCTTCCCTTTCTGCAGGGCTACTCAGGGCCTTACCTCGAGGCAAGGACTCACGTTGAGATTCCCTTTAGCTCTAGAGCATGGCAAGGTGAGCCCCACCCTGGCCTATGAAGCTCCGTGTGTACCCAGGAAAACTCATTTTCTTCCCAGACCCATGCCTACAGTGTCCAGAGGCCTGTCAACAGCAGAGAATTTCAGGGAGCTTCACGGCAGCAAGAATGGAGGTTTCCAAACGGAAAGCAAGGCTAGTCCCATCATGCCCCCATTTCCATGGGTACAGGCAGCATACATCTCTGTGGTTTTTAACAAGTCAAAAGAGACACCGAGTACACACTGGTTGCTTCCCTGAATCAACTTCTCGAGGAAGGGTGTTCTGCATCTAGTGAACGGCCTCACCAAGGAACGCCCTAGCAAGGCCACTGGGCCCAGGGCCTCACCAAGGAACGCCCTAGGCAAGCCACTTGGCCCGTGCCTTTTCAAAAGCCTGCAGTGGTACGGGAAAAACTGGACTTTAGTAGCAAAAGGAAAGCAAGCCGTCTTTCTCCTGGAGGCAGGGTGACTTCAGGTAGGAGGTCTTGATTCGAAGGAGAAGCCTAGTATTTTTCTCTGTGCAGCTCAGACTAGGGATTGAGTGCGATTTCCACGGCATGTTGGAACTTGTTTGAACGTTGCTCTTGAACCTGTGCGAGTGCTGTGAATCAAGATATCACAAGAAAGAGTGCAGTGTGTTGCCCATGACTCAGCAGACACAGAGGACCTCCGTGGGACCTATGGGCCTCGTTGTTGTTCAGCGGGCCTACAGGGGTGTGGAGGTACTCAGTGATCTTGGAACTAAAATGATGCTCACCCGAGGGGGTTAGGAGTCCTGAAAAGGGTACTTCCTTTAAAATAAAGCAAAATAGCGACTAAGAGCACATGGAAAGAGCTGCATGCCTCCCTTTCTGCATGGCCACTCGGGGCCTGACCACGAGGCAAGGACAGATCTGAGATTCCCTTTAACTCTAGAGCATGGCAAGATGAGTCCCACCGCGGACTATGAAGCACACTGTGTAGCCAGAGAAAACACATTTTCTTCCCAGACCAATGCGTACAATAGCCAGGGGCCTGTGAACAGCAGAGAATTTCAGGGAGCTTCAAGGCAGCATGAATGGAGCTATCAAAATGGATAAGGAAGTCTACTACCAACATGAGCCCATTTCCATAGGCACAAACAGCATACATCCCTGTGGTTTCAAAGAACTCAAAAGAGACACAGAGTACACACTGGTTCCTTCCCTGAATCAAATTCTCGAGGCAGGGTGTTCTGCATGTAGTGAGCCGCCTCAACCAAGGAACGCCCTAGTTAGGCCTGGGGCCGGTGCCTCTTCAAAAGCCTGAAAAGCGTACTGGCGTTAAAATGCTGAAGATAAGCGACTACGGCCTCATGGAAACTGCTACACGCCCGGGTGCTACAGGAAAGACTGTGCTTTAGTTGCAATACGAACGCAACCGATTTTTTCCTGGAGGCAGGGTGACTTCAGGTAGGAGGTCCTGGAAGGAAGGCGAAGCCTAGTGGTTTTCTCAGTTCAGCTCAGACTAGGGAATGTGTGAGACTTCCACAGCAAGTTGCATGTTGCCAAAACGGTGCTCGTGAACCTGTGCGAGTGCTGTGAATCAAGATATCACAACAAAGAGTGCAGTGTGTTGCCCATGATTCAGCAGACACAGAGGACCTCCGAGGGACCTATGGGCCACGTTGTTCTCAGCAGGCCTACAGAGGTGTGGAGGTAGTCAGGGATATTGGAACGAAAATGCTCCCTCGAGGGTCCTAGGAGTGCTGAAAAGGTTCCTTCCTTTAAAATAAAGCAGAACAGCGACTATGAGCTCATGGAAAGAGCTGCATGCCTCTCTTTCCCCATGGCTACTCAGGGCCTTACCTCGAGGCAAGGACTCACGTTGAGATTCCCTTTAGCTCTAGAGCATGGCAAGATGCGCCCCACCCCGGGCAATGAAGCTCCGAGTGTAGCCAGAGAAAACTCATTTTCTTCCCAGACCCAAGCCTACAGTGGCCAGGGGCCTGTCAACAGCAGAGAATTTCAGGGAGCTTCACGAAAGCAAGAATGGAGCTTTCCAAATGGAAAGCAAGGCTAGTCCCATCATGCCCCCATTTCCATGGGCACAGGCAGCATACATCTCTGTGGTTTTTAACAAGTCAAATGAGACACAGAGTACACAGTTGTTGCTTCCCTGAATCAACTTCTCGAGGCAGGGTGTTCTGCATCTAGTGAACGGCCTCACCAAGGAAAGCCCTAGCTAGGCTTCTGGGCCCGTGCCTCTTCAAAAGCCTGCCATGCTACAGGAAAAACTGTGCTTTAGTTGCAATAGAAACGAGGTCGCCTTTCTTCAGGAGGCAGGGTGACTTCAGGTAGGAGGTCCTGAATGGAAGGAGAAGCTTACTGTTTCTCTCTGTACAGCTCAAACTAGGGAATGAGAGCGACTTCCACGGCCTGTTGGAACTTGCTTAACGGTGCTCGTGAACCTGTGCGATTGCTGGCTAAAGCAAGATGTTCCAATAAGAGTGCACTGTGCTGCCCTACACTCGGCATACACACTGTGAGTCGGAAAGCTCCTGGCCTGGCTATTGCTTAGAAGGGCCAGGGGAGCCTGAGGGTACTCAGTGTTCTTGCAGGGAATAGGGTTTCCAGGCGAGGCACATAGGTGTCCTGAAAAGCGTACTGGCTTTAAAATGCTGAAGATAAGCGACTGCGGCCTCATGGAAACGGCTACACGCCTCTGCTTCTGCATAGCATTTCATGGCCTTACCTCGAGGCAAGTTCTCACATTTCTTGCCCTGTGAGCGACACAGCATGTTAAGATGCTGTATTTCTCCTTGAAGAGAGTGACTTCAGGAACGAGGTCCTCGATAAATTCGATGCAGAGTGTTTTCTCAGGGCAGCTCAGACGAGGGCAATGTCGAAGACTTCCAGGGCATGTTGGACTGCCTAGAAATGTGGTTCTGATGCTGTTCGAGTGCTCTGGAAATGTAGCCCTCCTGAAGTAAAGTACAGTGTGTTGCCCGAGACTCTGCAGACACAAAGAGCCTCCGTGTGACGTATGGGACTCAATGCTGCTCAGCAGGCCCACAGGGGTGTGGAGGGAGTCAGTGATCTTGGAACCAAAATGATGCTCACCCGAAGGGCCTAGGCCTCCTGAAAAGGGTACTTCCTTTAAAATAAAACAGACCTCCACTAAGAGCTCATGGAAAGAGCTGCATGCTTCCCTTTCTGCAGGGCTACTCAGGGCCTTACCTCGAGGCAAGGACTCACGTTGAGATTCCCTTTAGCTCTAGAGCATGGCAAGGTGAGCCCCACCCTGGCCTATGAAGCTCCGTGTGTACCCAGGAAAACTCATTTTCTTCCCAGACCCATGCCTACAGTGTCCAGAGGCCTGTCAACAGCAGAGAATTTCAGGGAGCTTCACGGCAGCAAGAATGGAGGTTTCCAAACGGAAAGCAAGGCTAGTCCCATCATGCCCCCATTTCCATGGGTACAGGCAGCATACATCTCTGTGGTTTTTAACAAGTCAAAAGAGACACCGACTACACACTGGTTGCTTCCCTGAATCAACTTCTCGAGGAAGGGTGTTCTGCATCTAGTGAACGGCCTCACCAAGGAACGCCCTAGCAAGGCCACTGGGCCCAGGGCCTCACCAAGGAACGCCCTAGGCAAGCCACTTGGCCCGTGCCTTTTCAAAAGCCTGCAGTGGTACGGGAAAAACTGGACTTTAGTAGCAAAAGGAAAGCAAGCCGTCTTTCTCCTGGAGGCAGGGTGACTTCAGGTAGGAGGTCTTGATTCGAAGGAGAAGCCTAGTATTTTTCTCTGTGCAGCTCAGACTAGGGATTGAGTGCGATTTCCACGGCATGTTGGAACTTGTTTGAACGTTGCTCTTGAACCTGTGCGAGTGCTGTGAATCAAGATATCACAAGAAAGAGTGCAGTGTGTTGCCCATGACTCAGCAGACACAGAGGACCTCCGTGGGACCTATGGGCCTCGTTGTTGTTCAGCGGGCCTACAGGGGTGTGGAGGTACTCAGTGATCTTGGAACTAAAATGATGCTCACCCGAGGGGGTTAGGAGTCCTGAAAAGGGTACTTCCTTTAAAATAAAGCAAAATAGCGACTAAGAGCACATGGAAAGAGCTGCATGCCTCCCTTTCTGCATGGCCACTCGGGGCCTGACCACGAGGCAAGGACAGATCTGAGATTCCCTTTAACTCTAGAGCATGGCAAGATGAGTCCCACCGCGGACTATGAAGCACACTGTGTAGCCAGAGAAAACACATTTTCTTCCCAGACCAATGCGTACAATAGCCAGGGGCCTGTGAACAGCAGAGAATTTCAGGGAGCTTCAAGGCAGCATGAATGGAGCTATCAAAATGGATAAGGAAGTCTACTACCAACATGAGCCCATTTCCATAGGCACAAACAGCATACATCCCTGTGGTTTCAAAGAACTCAAAAGAGACACAGAGTACACACTGGTTCCTTCCCTGAATCAAATTCTCGAGGCAGGGTGTTCTGCATGTAGTGAGCCGCCTCAACCAAGGAACGCCCTAGTTAGGCCTGGGGCCGGTGCCTCTTCAAAAGCCTGAAAAGCGTACTGGCGTTAAAATGCTGAAGATAAGCGACTACGGCCTCATGGAAACTGCTACACGCCCGGGTGCTACAGGAAAGACTGTGCTTTAGTTGCAATACGAACGCAACCGATTTTTTCCTGGAGGCAGGGTGACTTGAGGTAGGAGGTCCTGGAAGGAAGGCGAAGCCTAGTGGTTTTCTCAGTTCAGCTCAGACTAGGGAATGTGTGAGACTTCCACAGCAAGTTGGAGCTTGCCAAAACGGTGCTCGTGAACCTGTGCGAGTGCTGTGAATCAAGATATCACAACAAAGAGTGCAGTGTGTTGCCCATGATTCAGCAGACACAGAGGACCTCCGAGGGACCTATGGGCCACGTTGTTCTCAGCAGGCCTACAGAGGTGTGGAGGTAGTCAGGGATATTGGAACGAAAATGCTCCCTCGAGGGTCCTAGGAGTGCTGAAAAGGGTCCTTCCTTTAAAATAAAGCAGAACAGCGACTATGAGCTCATGGAAAGAGCTGCATGCCTCTCTTTCCCCATGGCTACTCAGGGCCTTACCTCGAGGCAAGGACTCACGTTGAGATTCCCTTTAGCTCTAGAGCATGGCAAGATGCGCCCCACCCCGGGCAATGAAGCTCCGAGTGTAGCCAGAGAAAACTCATTTTCTTCCCAGACCCAAGCCTACAGTGGCCAGGGGCCTGTCAACAGCAGAGAATTTCAGGGAGCTTCACGAAAGCAAGAATGGAGCTTTCCAAATGGAAAGCAAGGCTAGTCCCATCATGCCCCCATTTCCATGGGCACAGGCAGCATACATCTCTGTGGTTTTTAACAAGTCAAATGAGACACAGAGTACACAGTTGTTGCTTCCCTGAATCAACTTCTCGAGGCAGGGTGTTCTGCATCTAGTGAACGGCCTCACCAAGGAAAGCCCTAACTAGGCTTCTGGGCCCGTGCCTCTTCAAAAGCCTGCCATGCTACAGGAAAAACTGTGCTTTAGTTGCAATAGAAACGAGGTCGCCTTTCTTCAGGAGGCAGGGTGACTTCAGGTAGGAGGTCCTGAATGGAAGGAGAAGCTTACTGTTTCTCTCTGTACAGCTCAAACTAGGGAATGAGAGCGACTTCCACGGCCTGTTGGAACTTGCTTAACGGTGCTCGTGAACCTGTGCGATTGCTGGCTAAAGCAAGATGTTCCAATAAGAGTGCACTGTGCTGCCCTACACTCGGCATACACACTGTGAGTCGGAAAGCTCCTGGCCTGGCTATTGCTTAGAAGGGCCAGGGGAGCCTGAGGGTACTCAGTGTTCTTGCAGGGAATAGGGTTTCCAGGCGAGGCACATAGGTGTCCTGAAAAGCGTACTGGCTTTAAAATGCTGAAGATAAGCGACTGCGGCCTCATGGAAACGGCTACACGCCTCTGCTTCTGCATAGCATTTCATGGCCTTACCTCGAGGCAAGTTCTCACATTTCTTGCCCCGTGAGCGACACAGCATGTTAAGATGCTGTATTTCTCCTTGAAGAGAGTGACTTCAGGAACGAGGTCCTCGATAAATTCGATGCAGAGTGTTTTCTCAGGGCAGCTCAGACGAGGGCAATGTCGAAGACTTCCAGGGCATGTTGGACTGCCTAGAAATGTGGTTCTGATGCTGTTCGAGTGCTCTGGAAATGTAGCCCTCCTGAAGTAAAGTACAGTGTGTTGCCCGAGACTCTGCAGACACAAAGAGCCTCCGTGTGACGTATGGGACTCAATGCTGCTCAGCAGGCCCACAGGGGTGTGGAGGGAGTCAGTGATCTTGGAACCAAAATGATGCTCACCCGAAGGGCCTAGGCCTCCTGAAAAGGGTACTTCCTTTAAAATAAAACAGACCTCCACTAAGAGCTCATGGAAAGAGCTGCATGCTTCCCTTTCTGCAGGGCTACTCAGGGCCTTACCTCGAGGCAAGGACTCACGTTGAGATTCCCTTTAGCTCTAGAGCATGGCAAGGTGAGCCCCACCCTGGCCTATGAAGCTCCGTGTGTACCCAGGAAAACTCATTTTCTTCCCAGACCCATGCCTACAGTGTCCAGAGGCCTGTCAACAGCAGAGAATTTCAGGGAGCTTCACGGCAGCAAGAATGGAGGTTTCCAAACGGAAAGCAAGGCTAGTCCCATCATGCCCCCATTTCCATGGGTACAGGCAGCATACATCTCTGTGGTTTTTAACAAGTCAAAAGAGACACCGAGTACACACTGGTTGCTTCCCTGAATCAACTTCTCGAGGAAGGGTGTTCTGCATCTAGTGAACGGCCTCACCAAGGAACGCCCTAGCAAGGCCACTGGGCCCAGGGCCTCACCAAGGAACGCCCTAGGCAAGCCACTTGGCCCGTGCCTTTTCAAAAGCCTGCAGTGGTACGGGAAAAACTGGACTTTAGTAGCAAAAGGAAAGCAAGCCGTCTTTCTCCTGGAGGCAGGGTGACTTCAGGTAGGAGGTCTTGATTCGAAGGAGAAGCCTAGTATTTTTCTCTGTGCAGCTCAGACTAGGGATTGAGTGCGATTTCCACGGCATGTTGGAACTTGTTTGAACGTTGCTCTTGAACCTGTGCGAGTGCTGTGAATCAAGATATCACAAGAAAGAGTGCAGTGTGTTGCCCATGACTCAGCAGACACAGAGGACCTCCGTGGGACCTATGGGCCTCGTTGTTGTTCAGCGGGCCTACAGGGGTGTGGAGGTACTCAGTGATCTTGGAACTAAAATGATGCTCACCCGAGGGGGTTAGGAGTCCTGAAAAGGGTACTTCCTTTAAAATAAAGCAAAATAGCGACTAAGAGCACATGGAAAGAGCTGCATGCCTCCCTTTCTGCATGGCCACTCGGGGCCTGACCACGAGGCAAGGACAGATCTGAGATTCCCTTTAACTCTAGAGCATGGCAAGATGAGTCCCACCGCGGACTATGAAGCACACTGTGTAGCCAGAGAAAACACATTTTCTTCCCAGACCAATGCGTACAATAGCCAGGGGCCTGTGAACAGCAGAGAATTTCAGGGAGCTTCAAGGCAGCATGAATGGAGCTATCAAAATGGATAAGGAAGTCTACTACCAACATGAGCCCATTTCCATAGGCACAAACAGCATACATCCCTGTGGTTTCAAAGAACTCAAAAGAGACACAGAGTACACACTGGTTCCTTCCCTGAATCAAATTCTCGAGGCAGGGTGTTCTGCATGTAGTGAGCCGCCTCAACCAAGGAACGCCCTAGTTAGGCCTGGGGCCGGTGCCTCTTCAAAAGCCTGAAGAGCGTACTGGCGTTAAAATGCTGAAGATAAGCGACTACGGCCTCATGGAAACTGCTACACGCCCGGGTGCTACAGGAAAGACTGTGCTTTAGTTGCAATACGAACGCAACCGATTTTTTCCTGGAGGCAGGGTGACTTCAGGTAGGAGGTCCTGGAAGGAAGGCGAAGCCTAGTGGTTTTCTCAGTTCAGCTCAGACTAGGGAATGTGTGAGACTTCCACAGCAAGTTGCATGTTGCCAAAACGGTGCTCGTGAACCTGTGCGAGTGCTGTGAATCAAGATATCACAACAAAGAGTGCAGTGTGTTGCCCATGATTCAGCAGACACTGAGGACCTCCGAGGGACCTATGGGCCACGTTGTTCTCAGCAGGCCTACAGAGGTGTGGAGGTAGTCAGGGATATTGGAACGAAAATGCTCCCTCGAGGGTCCTAGGAGTGCTGAAAAGGGTCCTTCCTTTAAAATAAAGCAGAACAGCGACTATGAGCTCATGGAAAGAGCTGCATGCCTCTCTTTCCCCATGGCTACTCAGGGCCTTACCTCGAGGTAAGGACTCACGTTGAGATTCCCTTTAGCTCTAGAGCATGGCAAGATGCGCCCCACCCCGGGCAATGAAGCTCCGAGTGTAGCCAGAGAAAACTCATTTTCTTCCCAGACCCAAGCCTACAGTGGCCAGGGGCCTGTCAACAGCAGAGAATTTCAGGGAGCTTCACGAAAGCAAGAATGGAGCTTTCCAAATGGAAAGCAAGGCTAGTCCCATCATGCCCCCATTTCCATGGGCACAGGCAGCATACATCTCTGTGGTTTTTAACAAGTCAAATGAGACACAGAGTACACAGTTGTTGCTTCCCTGAATCAACTTCTCGAGGCAGGGTGTTCTCCATCTAGTGAACGGCCTCACCAAGGAAAGCCCTAGCTAGGCTTCTGGGCCCGTGCCTCTTCAAAAGCCTGCCATGCTACAGGAAAAACTGTGCTTTAGTTGCAATAGAAACGAGGTCGCCTTTCTTCAGGAGGCAGGGTGACTTCAGGTAGGAGGTCCTGAATGGAAGGAGAAGCTTACTGTTTCTCTCTGTACAGCTCAAACTAGGGAATGAGAGCGACTTCCACGGCCTGTTGGAACTTGCTTAACGGTGCTCGTGAACCTGTGCGATTGCTGGCTAAAGCAAGATGTTCCAATAAGAGTGCACTGTGCTGCCCTACACTCGGCATACATACTGTGAATCGGAAAGCTCCTGGCCTGGCTATTGCTTAGAAGGGCCAGGGGAGCGTGAGGGTACTCAGTGTTCTTGCAGGGAATAGGGTTTCCAGGCGAGGCACATAGGTGTCCTGAAAAGCGTACTGGCTTTAAAATGCTGAAGATAAGCGACTGCGGCCTCATGGAAACGGCTACACGCCTCTGCTTCTGCATAGCATTTCATGGCCTTACCTCGAGGCAAGTTCTCACATTTCTTGCCCCGTGAGCGACACAGCATGTTAAGATGCTGTATTTCTCCTTGAAGAGAGTGACTTCAGGAACGAGGTCCTCGGTAAATTCGAAGCAGAGTGTTTTCTCAGGGCAGCTCAGACGAGGGCAATGTCGAAGACTTCCAGGGCATGTTGGACTGCCTAGAAATGTGGTTCTGATGCTGTTCGAGTGCTCTGGAAATGTAGCCCTCCTGAAGTAAAGTACAGTGTGTTGCCCGAGACTCTGCAGACACAAAGAGCCTCCGTGGGAGGTATGGGACTCAATGCTGCTCAGCAGGCCCACAGGGGTGTGGAGGGAGTCAGTGATCTTGGAACCAAAATGATGCTCACCCGAAGGACCTAGGCCTCCTGAAAAGGGTACTTCCTTTAAAATAAAACAGACCTCCACTAAGAGCTCATGGAAAGAGCTGCATGCTTCCCTTTCTGCAGGGCTACTCAGGGCCTTACCTCGAGGCAAGGACTCACGTTGAGATTCCCTTTAGCTCTAGAGCATGGCAAGGTGAGCCCCACCCTGGCCTATGAAGCTCCGTGTGTACCCAGGAAAACTCATTTTCTTCCCAGACCCATGCCTACAGTGTCCAGAGGCCTGTCAACAGCAGAGAATTTCAGGGAGCTTCACGGCAGCAAGAATGGAGGTTTCCAAACGGAAAGCAAGGCTAGTCCCATCATGCCCCCATTTCCATGGGTACAGGCAGCATACATCTCTGTGGTTTTTAACAAGTCAAAAGAGACACCGACTACACACTGGTTGCTTCCCTGAATCAACTTCTCGAGGAAGGGTGTTCTGCATCTAGTGAACGGCCTCACCAAGGAACGCCCTAGCAAGGCCACTGGGCCCAGGGCCTCACCAAGGAACGCTCTAGGCAAGCCACTTGGCCCGTGCCTTTTCAAAAGCCTGCAGTGGTACGGGAAAAACTGGACTTTAGTAGCAAAAGGAAAGCAAGCCGTCTTTCTCCTGGAGGCAGGGTGACTTCAGGTAGGAGGTCCTGATTGGAAGGAGAAGCCTAGTGTTTTTCTCTGTGCAGCTCAGACTAGGGATTGAGTGCGATTTCCACGGCATGTTGGAACTTGTTTGAACGTTGCTCTTGAACCTGTGCGAGTGCTGTGAATCAAGATATCACAAGAAAGAGTGCAGTGTGTTGCCCATGACTCAGCAGACACAGAGGACCTCCGTGGGACCTATGGGCCTCGTTGTTGTTCAGCGGGCCTACAGGGGTGTGGAGGTACTCAGTGATCTTGGAACTAAAATGATGCTCACCCGAGGGGGTTAGGAGTCCTGAAAAGGGTACTTCCTTTAAAATAAAGCAAAATAGCGACTAAGAGCACATGGAAAGAGCTGCATGCCTCCCTTTCTGCATGGCCACTCGGGGCCTGACCACGAGGCAAGGACAGATCTGAGATTCCCTTTAACTCTAGAGCATGGCAAGATGAGTCCCACCGCGGACTATGAAGCACACTGTGTAGCCAGAGAAAACACATTTTCTTCCCAGACCAATGCGTACAATAGCCAGGGGCCTGTGAACAGCAGAGAATTTCAGGGAGCTTCAAGGCAGCATGAATGGAGCTATCAAAATGGATAAGGAAGTCTACTACCAACATGAGCCCATTTCCATAGGCACAAACAGCATACATCCCTGTGGTTTCAAAGAACTCAAAAGAGACACAGAGTACACACTGGTTCCTTCCCTGAATCAAATTCTCGAGGCAGGGTGTTCTGCATGTAGTGAGCCGCCTCAACCAAGGAACGCCCTAGTTAGGCCTGGGGCCGGTGCCTCTTCAAAAGCCTGAAGAGCGTACTGGCGTTAAAATGCTGAAGATAAGCGACTACGGCCTCATGGAAACTGCTACACGCCCGGGTGCTACAGGAAAGACTGTGCTTTAGTTGCAATACGAACGCAACCGATTTTTTCCTGGAGGCAGGGTGACTTCAGGTAGGAGGTCCTGGAAGGAAGGCGAAGCCTAGTGGTTTTCTCAGTTCAGCTCAGACTAGGGAATGTGTGAGACTTCCACAGCAAGTTGCATGTTGCCAAAACGGTGCTCGTGAACCTGTGCGAGTGCTGTGAATCAAGATATCACAACAAAGAGTGCAGTGTGTTGCCCATGATTCAGCAGACACTGAGGACCTCCGAGGGACCTATGGGCCACGTTGTTCTCAGCAGGCCTACAGAGGTGTGGAGGTAGTCAGGGATATTGGAACGAAAATGCTCCCTCGAGGGTCCTAGGAGTGCTGAAAAGGGTCCTTCCTTTAAAATAAAGCAGAACAGCGACTATGAGCTCATGGAAAGAGCTGCATGCCTCTCTTTCCCCATGGCTACTCAGGGCCTTACCTCGAGGTAAGGACTCACGTTGAGATTCCCTTTAGCTCTAGAGCATGGCAAGATGCGCCCCACCCCGGGCAATGAAGCTCCGAGTGTAGCCAGAGAAAACTCATTTTCTTCCCAGACCCAAGCCTACAGTGGCCAGGGGCCTGTCAACAGCAGAGAATTTCAGGGAGCTTCACGAAAGCAAGAATGGAGCTTTCCAAATGGAAAGCAAGGCTAGTCCCATCATGCCCCCATTTCCATGGGCACAGGCAGCATACATCTCTGTGGTTTTTAACAAGTCAAATGAGACACAGAGTACACAGTTGTTGCTTCCCTGAATCAACTTCTCGAGGCAGGGTGTTCTCCATCTAGTGAACGGCCTCACCAAGGAAAGCCCTAGCTAGGCTTCTGGGCCCGTGCCTCTTCAAAAGCCTGCCATGCTACAGGAAAAACTGTGCTTTAGTTGCAATAGAAACGAGGTCGCCTTTCTTCAGGAGGCAGGGTGACTTCAGGTAGGAGGTCCTGAATGGAAGGAGAAGCTTACTGTTTCTCTCTGTACAGCTCAAACTAGGGAATGAGAGCGACTTCCACGGCCTGTTGGAACTTGCTTAACGGTGCTCGTGAACCTGTGCGATTGCTGGCTAAAGCAAGATGTTCCAATAAGAGTGCACTGTGCTGCCCTACACTCGGCATACATACTGTGAATCGGAAAGCTCCTGGCCTGGCTATTGCTTAGAAGGGCCAGGGGAGCGTGAGGGTACTCAGTGTTCTTGCAGGGAATAGGGTTTCCAGGCGAGGCACATAGGTGTCCTGAAAAGCGTACTGGCTTTAAAATGCTGAAGATAAGCGACTGCGGCCTCATGGAAACGGCTACACGCCTCTGCTTCTGCATAGCATTTCATGGCCTTACCTCGAGGCAAGTTCTCACATTTCTTGCCCCGTGAGCGACACAGCATGTTAAGATGCTGTATTTCTCCTTGAAGAGAGTGACTTCAGGAACGAGGTCCTCGGTAAATTCGAAGCAGAGTGTTTTCTCAGGGCAGCTCAGACGAGGGCAATGTCGAAGACTTCCAGGGCATGTTGGACTGCCTAGAAATGTGGTTCTGATGCTGTTCGAGTGCTCTGGAAATGTAGCCCTCCTGAAGTAAAGTACAGTGTGTTGCCCGAGACTCTGCAGACACAAAGAGCCTCCGTGGGAGGTATGGGACTCAATGCTGCTCAGCAGGCCCACAGGGGTGTGGAGGGAGTCAGTGATCTTGGAACCAAAATGATGCTCACCCGAAGGACCTAGGCCTCCTGAAAAGGGTACTTCCTTTAAAATAAAACAGACCTCCACTAAGAGCTCATGGAAAGAGCTGCATGCTTCCCTTTCTGCAGGGCTACTCAGGGCCTTACCTCGAGGCAAGGACTCACGTTGAGATTCCCTTTAGCTCTAGAGCATGGCAAGGTGAGCCCCACCCTGGCCTATGAAGCTCCGTGTGTACCCAGGAAAACTCATTTTCTTCCCAGACCCATGCCTACAGTGGCCAGAGGCCTGTCAACAGCAGAGAATTTCAGGGAGCTTCACGGCAGCAAGAATGGAGGTTTCCAAACGGAAAGCAAGGCTAGTCCCATCATGCCCCCATTTCCATGGGTACAGGCAGCATACATCTCTGTGGTTTTTAACAAGTCAAAAGAGACACCGACTACACACTGGTTGCTTCCCTGAATCAACTTCTCGAGGAAGGGTGTTCTGCATCTAGTGAACGGCCTCACCAAGGAACGCCCTAGCAAGGCCACTGGGCCCAGGGCCTCACCAAGGAACGCTCTAGGCAAGCCACTTGGCCCGTGCCTTTTCAAAAGCCTGCAGTGGTACGGGAAAAACTGGACTTTAGTAGCAAAAGGAAAGCAAGCCGTCTTTCTCCTGGAGGCAGGGTGACTTCAGGTAGGAGGTCCTGATTGGAAGGAGAAGCCTAGTGTTTTTCTCTGTGCAGCTCAGACTAGGGATTGAGTGCGATTTCCACGGCATGTTGGAACTTGTTTGAACGTTGCTCTTGAACCTGTGCGAGTGCTGTGAATCAAGATATCACAAGAAAGAGTGCAGTGTGTTGCCCATGACTCAGCAGACACAGAGGACCTCCGTGGGACCTATGGGCCTCGTTGTTGTTCAGCGGGCCTACAGGGGTGTGGAGGTACTCAGTGATCTTGGAACTAAAATGATGCTCACCCGAGGGGGTTAGGAGTCCTGAAAAGGGTACTTCCTTTAAAATAAAGCAAAATAGCGACTAAGAGCACATGGAAAGAGCTGCATGCCTCCCTTTCTGCATGGCCACTCGGGGCCTGACCACGAGGCAAGGACAGATCTGAGATTCCCTTTAACTCTAGAGCATGGCAAGATGAGTCCCACCGCGGACTATGAAGCACACTGTGTAGCCAGAGAAAACACATTTTCTTCCCAGACCAATGCGTACAATAGCCAGGGGCCTGTGAACAGCAGAGAATTTCAGGGAGCTTCAAGGCAGCATGAATGGAGCTATCAAAATGGATAAGGAAGTCTACTACCAACATGAGCCCATTTCCATAGGCACAAACAGCATACATCCCTGTGGTTTCAAAGAACTCAAAAGAGACACAGAGTACACACTGGTTCCTTCCCTGAATCAAATTCTCGAGGCAGGGTGTTCTGCATGTAGTGAGCCGCCTCAACCAAGGAACGCCCTAGTTAGGCCTGGGGCCGGTGCCTCTTCAAAAGCCTGAAGAGCGTACTGGCGTTAAAATGCTGAAGATAAGCGACTACGGCCTCATGGAAACTGCTACACGCCCGGGTGCTACAGGAAAGACTGTGCTTTAGTTGCAATACGAACGCAACCGATTTTTTCCTGGAGGCAGGGTGACTTCAGGTAGGAGGTCCTGGAAGGAAGGCGAAGCCTAGTGGTTTTCTCAGTTCAGCTCAGACTAGGGAATGTGTGAGACTTCCACAGCAAGTTGCATGTTGCCAAAACGGTGCTCGTGAACCTGTGCGAGTGCTGTGAATCAAGATATCACAACAAAGAGTGCAGTGTGTTGCCCATGATTCAGCAGACACTGAGGACCTCCGAGGGACCTATGGGCCACGTTGTTCTCAGCAGGCCTACAGAGGTGTGGAGGTAGTCAGGGATATTGGAACGAAAATGCTCCCTCGAGGGTCCTAGGAGTGCTGAAAAGGGTCCTTCCTTTAAAATAAAGCAGAACAGCGACTATGAGCTCATGGAAAGAGCTGCATGCCTCTCTTTCCCCATGGCTACTCAGGGCCTTACCTCGAGGTAAGGACTCACGTTGAGATTCCCTTTAGCTCTAGAGCATGGCAAGATGCGCCCCACCCCGGGCAATGAAGCTCCGAGTGTAGCCAGAGAAAACTCATTTTCTTCCCAGACCCAAGCCTACAGTGGCCAGGGGCCTGTCAACAGCAGAGAATTTCAGGGAGCTTCACGAAAGCAAGAATGGAGCTTTCCAAATGGAAAGCAAGGCTAGTCCCATCATGCCCCCATTTCCATGGGCACAGGCAGCATACATCTCTGTGGTTTTTAACAAGTCAAATGAGACACAGAGTACACAGTTGTTGCTTCCCTGAATCAACTTCTCGAGGCAGGGTGTTCTCCATCTAGTGAACGGCCTCACCAAGGAAAGCCCTAGCTAGGCTTCTGGGCCCGTGCCTCTTCAAAAGCCTGCCATGCTACAGGAAAAACTGTGCTTTAGTTGCAATAGAAACGAGGTCGCCTTTCTTCAGGAGGCAGGGTGACTTCAGGTAGGAGGTCCTGAATGGAAGGAGAAGCTTACTGTTTCTCTCTGTACAGCTCAAACTAGGGAATGAGAGCGACTTCCACGGCCTGTTGGAACTTGCTTAACGGTGCTCGTGAACCTGTGCGATTGCTGGCTAAAGCAAGATGTTCCAATAAGAGTGCACTGTGCTGCCCTACACTCGGCATACATACTGTGAATCGGAAAGCTCCTGGCCTGGCTATTGCTTAGAAGGGCCAGGGGAGCGTGAGGGTACTCAGTGTTCTTGCAGGGAATAGGGTTTCCAGGCGAGGCACATAGGTGTCCTGAAAAGCGTACTGGCTTTAAAATGCTGAAGATAAGCGACTGCGGCCTCATGGAAACGGCTACACGCCTCTGCTTCTGCATAGCATTTCATGGCCTTACCTCGAGGCAAGTTCTCACATTTCTTGCCCCGTGAGCGACACAGCATGTTAAGATGCTGTATTTCTCCTTGAAGAGAGTGACTTCAGGAACGAGGTCCTCGGTAAATTCGAAGCAGAGTGTTTTCTCAGGGCAGCTCAGACGAGGGCAATGTCGAAGACTTCCAGGGCATGTTGGACTGCCTAGAAATGTGGTTCTGATGCTGTTCGAGTGCTCTGGAAATGTAGCCCTCCTGAAGTAAAGTACAGTGTGTTGCCCGAGACTCTGCAGACACAAAGAGCCTCCGTGGGAGGTATGGGACTCAATGCTGCTCAGCAGGCCCACAGGGGTGTGGAGGGAGTCAGTGATCTTGGAACCAAAATGATGCTCACCCGAAGGACCTAGGCCTCCTGAAAAGGGTACTTCCTTTAAAATAAAACAGACCTCCACTAAGAGCTCATGGAAAGAGCTGCATGCTTCCCTTTCTGCAGGGCTACTCAGGGCCTTACCTCGAGGCAAGGACTCACGTTGAGATTCCCTTTAGCTCTAGAGCATGGCAAGGTGAGCCCCACCCTGGCCTATGAAGCTCCGTGTGTACCCAGGAAAACTCATTTTCTTCCCAGACCCATGCCTACAGTGGCCAGAGGCCTGTCAACAGCAGAGAATTTCAGGGAGCTTCACGGCAGCAAGAATGGAGGTTTCCAAACGGAAAGCAAGGCTAGTCCCATCATGCCCCCATTTCCATGGGTACAGGCAGCATACATCTCTGTGGTTTTTAACAAGTCAAAAGAGACACCGACTACACACTGGTTGCTTCCCTGAATCAACTTCTCGAGGAAGGGTGTTCTGCATCTAGTGAACGGCCTCACCAAGGAACGCCCTAGCAAGGCCACTGGGCCCAGGGCCTCACCAAGGAACGCTCTAGGCAAGCCACTTGGCCCGTGCCTTTTCAAAAGCCTGCAGTGGTACGGGAAAAACTGGACTTTAGTAGCAAAAGGAAAGCAAGCCGTCTTTCTCCTGGAGGCAGGGTGACTTCAGGTAGGAGGTCCTGATTGGAAGGAGAAGCCTAGTGTTTTTCTCTGTGCAGCTCAGACTAGGGATTGAGTGCGATTTCCACGGCATGTTGGAACTTGTTTGAACGTTGCTCTTGAACCTGTGCGAGTGCTGTGAATCAAGATATCACAAGAAAGAGTGCAGTGTGTTGCCCATGACTCAGCAGACACAGAGGACCTCCGTGGGACCTATGGGCCTCGTTGTTGTTCAGCGGGCCTACAGGGGTGTGGAGGTACTCAGTGATCTTGGAACTAAAATGATGCTCACCCGAGGGGGTTAGGAGTCCTGAAAAGGGTACTTCCTTTAAAATAAAGCAAAATAGCGACTAAGAGCACATGGAAAGAGCTGCATGCCTCCCTTTCTGCATGGCCACTCGGGGCCTGACCACGAGGCAAGGACAGATCTGAGATTCCCTTTAACTCTAGAGCATGGCAAGATGAGTCCCACCGCGGACTATGAAGCACACTGTGTAGCCAGAGAAAACACATTTTCTTCCCAGACCAATGCGTACAATAGCCAGGGGCCTGTGAACAGCAGAGAATTTCAGGGAGCTTCAAGGCAGCATGAATGGAGCTATCAAAATGGATAAGGAAGTCTACTACCAACATGAGCCCATTTCCATAGGCACAAACAGCATACATCCCTGTGGTTTCAAAGAACTCAAAAGAGACACAGAGTACACACTGGTTCCTTCCCTGAATCAAATTCTCGAGGCAGGGTGTTCTGCATGTAGTGAGCCGCCTCAACCAAGGAACGCCCTAGTTAGGCCTGGGGCCGGTGCCTCTTCAAAAGCCTGAAGAGCGTACTGGCGTTAAAATGCTGAAGATAAGCGACTACGGCCTCATGGAAACTGCTACACGCCCGGGTGCTACAGGAAAGACTGTGCTTTAGTTGCAATACGAACGCAACCGATTTTTTCCTGGAGGCAGGGTGACTTCAGGTAGGAGGTCCTGGAAGGAAGGCGAAGCCTAGTGGTTTTCTCAGTTCAGCTCAGACTAGGGAATGTGTGAGACTTCCACAGCAAGTTGCATGTTGCCAAAACGGTGCTCGTGAACCTGTGCGAGTGCTGTGAATCAAGATATCACAACAAAGAGTGCAGTGTGTTGCCCATGATTCAGCAGACACTGAGGACCTCCGAGGGACCTATGGGCCACGTTGTTCTCAGCAGGCCTACAGAGGTGTGGAGGTAGTCAGGGATATTGGAACGAAAATGCTCCCTCGAGGGTCCTAGGAGTGCTGAAAAGGGTCCTTCCTTTAAAATAAAGCAGAACAGCGACTATGAGCTCATGGAAAGAGCTGCATGCCTCTCTTTCCCCATGGCTACTCAGGGCCTTACCTCGAGGTAAGGACTCACGTTGAGATTCCCTTTAGCTCTAGAGCATGGCAAGATGCGCCCCACCCCGGGCAATGAAGCTCCGAGTGTAGCCAGAGAAAACTCATTTTCTTCCCAGACCCAAGCCTACAGTGGCCAGGGGCCTGTCAACAGCAGAGAATTTCAGGGAGCTTCACGAAAGCAAGAATGGAGCTTTCCAAATGGAAAGCAAGGCTAGTCCCATCATGCCCCCATTTCCATGGGCACAGGCAGCATACATCTCTGTGGTTTTTAACAAGTCAAATGAGACACAGAGTACACAGTTGTTGCTTCCCTGAATCAACTTCTCGAGGCAGGGTGTTCTCCATCTAGTGAACGGCCTCACCAAGGAAAGCCCTAGCTAGGCTTCTGGGCCCGTGCCTCTTCAAAAGCCTGCCATGCTACAGGAAAAACTGTGCTTTAGTTGCAATAGAAACGAGGTCGCCTTTCTTCAGGAGGCAGGGTGACTTCAGGTAGGAGGTCCTGAATGGAAGGAGAAGCTTACTGTTTCTCTCTGTACAGCTCAAACTAGGGAATGAGAGCGACTTCCACGGCCTGTTGGAACTTGCTTAACGGTGCTCGTGAACCTGTGCGATTGCTGGCTAAAGCAAGATGTTCCAATAAGAGTGCACTGTGCTGCCCTACACTCGGCATACATACTGTGAATCGGAAAGCTCCTGGCCTGGCTATTGCTTAGAAGGGCCAGGGGAGCGTGAGGGTACTCAGTGTTCTTGCAGGGAATAGGGTTTCCAGGCGAGGCACATAGGTGTCCTGAAAAGCGTACTGGCTTTAAAATGCTGAAGATAAGCGACTGCGGCCTCATGGAAACGGCTACACGCCTCTGCTTCTGCATAGCATTTCATGGCCTTACCTCGAGGCAAGTTCTCACATTTCTTGCCCCGTGAGCGACACAGCATGTTAAGATGCTGTATTTCTCCTTGAAGAGAGTGACTTCAGGAACGAGGTCCTCGGTAAATTCGAAGCAGAGTGTTTTCTCAGGGCAGCTCAGACGAGGGCAATGTCGAAGACTTCCAGGGCATGTTGGACTGCCTAGAAATGTGGTTCTGATGCTGTTCGAGTGCTCTGGAAATGTAGCCCTCCTGAAGTAAAGTACAGTGTGTTGCCCGAGACTCTGCAGACACAAAGAGCCTCCGTGGGAGGTATGGGACTCAATGCTGCTCAGCAGGCCCACAGGGGTGTGGAGGGAGTCAGTGATCTTGGAACCAAAATGATGCTCACCCGAAGGACCTAGGCCTCCTGAAAAGGGTACTTCCTTTAAAATAAAACAGACCTCCACTAAGAGCTCATGGAAAGAGCTGCATGCTTCCCTTTCTGCAGGGCTACTCAGGGCCTTACCTCGAGGCAAGGACTCACGTTGAGATTCCCTTTAGCTCTAGAGCATGGCAAGGTGAGCCCCACCCTGGCCTATGAAGCTCCGTGTGTACCCAGGAAAACTCATTTTCTTCCCAGACCCATGCCTACAGTGGCCAGAGGCCTGTCAACAGCAGAGAATTTCAGGGAGCTTCACGGCAGCAAGAATGGAGGTTTCCAAACGGAAAGCAAGGCTAGTCCCATCATGCCCCCATTTCCATGGGTACAGGCAGCATACATCTCTGTGGTTTTTAACAAGTCAAAAGAGACACCGACTACACACTGGTTGCTTCCCTGAATCAACTTCTCGAGGAAGGGTGTTCTGCATCTAGTGAACGGCCTCACCAAGGAACGCCCTAGCAAGGCCACTGGGCCCAGGGCCTCACCAAGGAACGCTCTAGGCAAGCCACTTGGCCCGTGCCTTTTCAAAAGCCTGCAGTGGTACGGGAAAAACTGGACTTTAGTAGCAAAAGGAAAGCAAGCCGTCTTTCTCCTGGAGGCAGGGTGACTTCAGGTAGGAGGTCCTGATTGGAAGGAGAAGCCTAGTGTTTTTCTCTGTGCAGCTCAGACTAGGGATTGAGTGCGATTTCCACGGCATGTTGGAACTTGTTTGAACGTTGCTCTTGAACCTGTGCGAGTGCTGTGAATCAAGATATCACAAGAAAGAGTGCAGTGTGTTGCCCATGACTCAGCAGACACAGAGGACCTCCGTGGGACCTATGGGCCTCGTTGTTGTTCAGCGGGCCTACAGGGGTGTGGAGGTACTCAGTGATCTTGGAACTAAAATGATGCTCACCCGAGGGGGTTAGGAGTCCTGAAAAGGGTACTTCCTTTAAATAAAGCAAAATAGCGACTAAGAGCACATGGAAAGAGCTGCATGCCTCCCTTTCTGCATGGCCACTCGGGGCCTGACCACGAGGCAAGGACAGATCTGAGATTCCCTTTAACTCTAGAGCATGGCAAGATGAGTCCCACCGCGGACTATGAAGCACACTGTGTAGCCAGAGAAAACACATTTTCTTCCCAGACCAATGCGTACAATAGCCAGGGGCCTGTGAACAGCAGAGAATTTCAGGGAGCTTCAAGGCAGCATGAATGGAGCTATCAAAATGGATAAGGAAGTCTACTACCAACATGAGCCCATTTCCATAGGCACAAACAGCATACATCCCTGTGGTTTCAAAGAACTCAAAAGAGACACAGAGTACACACTGGTTCCTTCCCTGAATCAAATTCTCGAGGCAGGGTGTTCTGCATGTAGTGAGCCGCCTCAACCAAGGAACGCCCTAGTTAGGCCTGGGGCCGGTGCCTCTTCAAAAGCCTGAAGAGCGTACTGGCGTTAAAATGCTGAAGATAAGCGACTACGGCCTCATGGAAACTGCTACACGCCCGGGTGCTACAGGAAAGACTGTGCTTTAGTTGCAATACGAACGCAACCGATTTTTTCCTGGAGGCAGGGTGACTTCAGGTAGGAGGTCCTGGAAGGAAGGCGAAGCCTAGTGGTTTTCTCAGTTCAGCTCAGACTAGGGAATGTGTGAGACTTCCACAGCAAGTTGCATGTTGCCAAAACGGTGCTCGTGAACCTGTGCGAGTGCTGTGAATCAAGATATCACAACAAAGAGTGCAGTGTGTTGCCCATGATTCAGCAGACACTGAGGACCTCCGAGGGACCTATGGGCCACGTTGTTCTCAGCAGGCCTACAGAGGTGTGGAGGTAGTCAGGGATATTGGAACGAAAATGCTCCCTCGAGGGTCCTAGGAGTGCTGAAAAGGGTCCTTCCTTTAAAATAAAGCAGAACAGCGACTATGAGCTCATGGAAAGAGCTGCATGCCTCTCTTTCCCCATGGCTACTCAGGGCCTTACCTCGAGGTAAGGACTCACGTTGAGATTCCCTTTAGCTCTAGAGCATGGCAAGATGCGCCCCACCCCGGGCAATGAAGCTCCGAGTGTAGCCAGAGAAAACTCATTTTCTTCCCAGACCCAAGCCTACAGTGGCCAGGGGCCTGTCAACAGCAGAGAATTTCAGGGAGCTTCACGAAAGCAAGAATGGAGCTTTCCAAATGGAAAGCAAGGCTAGTCCCATCATGCCCCCATTTCCATGGGCACAGGCAGCATACATCTCTGTGGTTTTTAACAAGTCAAATGAGACACAGAGTACACAGTTGTTGCTTCCCTGAATCAACTTCTCGAGGCAGGGTGTTCTCCATCTAGTGAACGGCCTCACCAAGGAAAGCCCTAGCTAGGCTTCTGGGCCCGTGCCTCTTCAAAAGCCTGCCATGCTACAGGAAAAACTGTGCTTTAGTTGCAATAGAAACGAGGTCGCCT